>NC_057796.1:471782423-471823004 GCF_018294505.1 Triticum aestivum
CCGATGAATTGTGGGTTTATGATCCAGTTTATCTATGGGCAATATTTGAATATCCTCCGAATTCTTTTATGTATGATTGGTTATCTTTGCAAGTCTCTTCAAATTATTAGTTTGGTTTGGCCTACTAGATTGATCTTTCTTGCAATGGGAGAAGTGCTTAGCTTTGGGTTCGATCTTGCGGTGCTCGATCACCAGTGACAGTAGGGGAAATGACACGTATTGTATTGTTGCCATCGAGGATAAAAATATGGGGTTTGTATCATATTGCATGAGTTTATCCCTCTACATCATGTCATCTTGCTTAAAGCGTTACTCTGTTCTTATGAACTTAATACTCTAGATGCGTGCTGGATAGCGGTCGATGTGTGGAGTAATAGTAGTAGATGCAGGCAGGAGTCGGTCTACTTATCACGGACGTGATGCCTATATACATGATCATACCTAGATATTCTCATAACTATGCTCAATTCTATCAATTGCTCGACAGTAATTTGTTCACCCACCATAATACTTATGCTATCTTGAGAGAAGCCAGTACTGAAACCTATGGCCCCGGGGTCTATTTTCCATCATATTAATCTCCCAACAACTAGCAATTTCTATTACCGTTTATTTTGCTTTCTTTACTTTTAGTCTTTATCATAAAAATACCAAAAATATTATCTTATCATCCCTATCAGATCTCACTTTTGCAAGTGGCCGTGAAGGGATTGACCTTGATTTTATCATAGACAACTCCTTGAAGTCTCTTGAATTTGCCGTATCCCATAGCCTCTCCGATTTTGCCGTTATTCATAGCACTAACCGTATCCCATAGACAACTCCTTGATTTTGCCGCCAAAGGGAATTTTATTGAAACTGATCCTAGTCTTGCTTATGAAATTATAGAGGGAACCCAAATCTTAGAAAAACTATGCGAATTGCAAAAGTCTCTTGAACCTCTTAAAAATGTTGGAGGAAACCTTAATCGCATGAATACCTTGATTACACTTTGCAACAAACGGTTGGATGCTCTAGATCTAAGAATCTCCGAGTATGAAGGGAAAAATAAGGAACCTCCCGGATCGAGCATAACTCCACTAAAAAGATAAATACCAAAGATGGCAAGACCTAGATCTATCTTCACTTTTATGCCTAGCTAGGGGCGTTAAACGATAGCGCTTGTTGGGAGGCAACCTAATTTTATTTTATTTTCTTGCTTTCTATTTCTGTTTAGTAATAAATAATCCATCTATCCTCTGGTTAGATGTGTTTTTATGTTTTAATTAGTGTTTGTGCCAAGTGAAACCTATAGGATCTTCTTGGATGATAGTTATTTGATCTTGCTGAAAATTCCAGAAACTTTCTGTTCACGAAAACAATTGTTTAAAATCACCAGAACGTGATAAAATACTGATTCGAACTGCAGTAGATCAATAAACAAATTATCTAGGTTTTCCTATTTTGGTAGTTTTTTCTGAGTTCCAGAAAGTTTGCGTTATGTACAGATTACTACAAACTGTTCTGTTTTTGACAGATTCTGTTTTTCGCGTGTTGTTTGCTTATTTTGATGAATCTATGGCTAGTAAAAGAGCTTATAAACCATAGAGAAGTTGGAATACAGTAGGTTTAACACCAATATAAATAAAGAATGAGTTCATTACAGTACCTTGAAGTGGTGTTTTGTTTTCTTTCGCTAACGGAGCTTTCTGTTAAGTTCTGTGTCGTGAAGTTTTCAAGTTTTGGGTAAAGATTTGATGGATTATGGAACAATGATTGGCAAGAGCCTAAGCTTTGGGATGCCCAAGGCACCCCAAGGTAAAATTCAAGGACAACCAAAAGCCTAAGCTTGGGGATGCCCCGGAAGGCATCCCCTCTTTCGTCTTCGTCTATCGGTAACTTTACTTGGGGCTATATTTTTATTCACCACATGATATGTGTTTTGTTTGGAGCGTCTTGTATGATTTGAGTCTTTGCTTTTTAGTTTACCACAATCATCCTTGCTGTACACACCTTTTGAGAGAGACGCACATGATCCGGAATTTGTTAGAATACTCTATGTGCTTCACTTACATCTTTTGAGCTATATAGTTTTTGCTCTAGTGCTTCACTTATATCTTTTAGAGCACGGTGGTGGTTTTTATTTTATAGAAATTATTGATCTCTCATGCTTCACTTATATTATTTTGAGAGTCTTAAACAGCATGGTAATTTTCTTCAATTGTGAAATTATTCCAAATGTGATAGGCATCCAAAATAAGCATAATAAAAAAAACTTCCATATTGAGTACATTGAATATCATGAAAAGTTTGATACTTGATAAGTGTTTTGAGATATAAAGGTGGTAATAATAGAGTGTGCTAGTTGAGTAATTGTGAAATTGAGTAGCAAGTCCCGTAGCATGCACGTATGGTAAAAGTTGTGTGATAATTTTGACATATAAGGTGTTCTTTTATTACTTTCCTTATGAGTGGTGGTCGGGGACGAGCTATGGTATTTTCCTACCAATCTATCCCTCTAGGGGCATGCGTAGTAATACTTTGCTTCGAGGGCTAATAAACTTTTGCAGTAAGTATATGAATTCTTTATGACTAATGTGAGTCCGTGGATTATACGCACTCTCAACCTTCCACAATTTTCTAGCCTCTACGGTACCGTGCATTGCCCTTTCTCGCCTTGAGAGTTGATGCAAACTTCGCCGGTGCATCCAAACCCTGTGATATGATACGCTCTATCACACATAAACCTCCTTATATCTTCCACAAAACAGCCACCATACCTACCTATCATGGCATTTCCATAGCCATTCCGAGATATATTACCATGCAACTTTCCACCTTTCCGTTTATTATGACACGCTCCATCATTGTCATATTGCTTTGCATGATCATGTAGTTGACATCGTATTTGTGGCAAAGCCACCATTCATAATTTTTTCATACATGTCACTCTTGATTCATTGCATATCCCGGTACACCGCCAGAGGCATTCACATAGAGTCATATTTTGTTCTAAGTATTGAGTTGTAATTCTTGAGTTGTAAGTAAATAAAAGTGTGATGATCATCATTATTAGAGCATTGTCCCATGTGAGGAAAGGATGATGGAGACTATGATTCCCCCACAAGTCGGGATGAGATTCCGGACTAAATAAATAAATAAATAAATAAATAAGAGAAGAGGCCAAAGAAAAAAAAGAGAAGGCCCAAAAAATATTGAGAGAAAAAGAGAGAAGGGACAATGTTACTATCCTTTTCCACACTTGTGCTTCAAAGTAGCACTGTGATCTTCATGATAGAGAGTCTCCTATGCTGTCACTTTCATATACTAGTGGGAATTTTTCACTATAGAACTTGGCTTGTATATTCCAATGATGGGCTTCCTCAAAATGCCCTAGGTCTTCGTGAGCAAGCAAGTTGGATGCACACCCACTTAGTTTCTTTTGTTGAGCTTTCATATATTTATAGCTCTAGTGCATCCGTTGCATGGCAATCCCTACTCCTCTCATTGACATCAATTGATGGACATCTCCATAGCCTATTGATTAGCCGCGTCAATGTGAGACTTTCTACCTTTTTGTCTTCTCACATAACCCCATCATTATACTTTATTCCACCCATAGTGCTATATCCATGGCTTGCGCTCATGTATTGCGTACGGGTTGAAAAGGCTGAAGCGCGTTAAAAAGTATGAACCAATTGCTCGGCTTGTCATCGGGGTTATGCATGATGAGAACATTTTGTGTGACGAAATTGAAACATGGCCTAACTATATGATTTTGTAGGGATAAGCTTTCTTGGGCTATGTTATTTTGATAAGACATAATTGCTTGATTAGCATGTTTGAAGTATTATTGTTTTTATGTCAACATTAAACTTTTATCTTGAATCTTTCGGATCTAAATATTCACCACAATAAAAAAAATACATTAAAAATTATGCTAAGAAGCATTCCACATCAAAAATTCTGTTTTTATCATTTAACTACTTGAGTACGAACAGAAATTAAGCTTGGGGATGCTTGATACGTCTCCAACGTATCTATAATTTTTTATTGTTCCATGTTATTATATATTCTGTTTTGGATGTTTAATGGGCTTATTTATACACTTTGGACACCGATAACAGCGAATGTTCGGTCTGGGGAGGCACCAGACCGAACGATACGTTCGGCAGGAGAGTAGCGATCGCCCGAACGATTTCGTTCGAGACGAACAACCCCTCAGCCCGAACGCCTGCCAGACAAGCCCAATAGCTTCCTGGGCCAAAGAAAAATCCATTTTGCACCCAAAAAATAGAGAAAATGTAGAAACGTCAAACAAACCGTGAGAAAACTGTCTACTATGAAATTAAATGGCAAACTTGTCGTGCCACATGAAACAGTGTTGCCATGACACGAGGGAAAAAGAATTTTCCATAGAGCATGAAATAATTTTTCCCAAAAACAGAACAAAGTGAATTTCTCAACCTTGCAAAAACACAACAAAAATAATTTTCCATGATATATAATAAAAAAATTGACATGCCCCACCGAACCTCCCCTCTGCAATTTGCCATGGTAATTATAAACTTATGTCAAACATATAGTTTTAGTTTTCCATATTTCATAGATCAAATTTCATGAAATTGCCATGTCAAGTAATAAAAATAAATTTGACATGTCGTAGAGAAAACAAAAATCCGTACAATTTGCCATGTGGCTAGTCCATTCATTTTCACAAAAAATGCCATATTATGTAGATAAAAAATCATGAAAAATTGTCATGGCAAAAATAAAAGGTAAATATGCCATAGCAAAGTATATAGGACATTTTCCATGCCCTGTAGTGTAAATTTTCCATGTCTAATGAAAAGTAAAATCGACATTAGTAATGAAAATTTGCCATGCATATAATAGTAAGGTTGTCATGGCAATTAAGATAATTTTGCCATGGCAAATTTGAAAGGTAAAAATTGCCATGGCAAAAAGAAAAGGTAAAAAATGACATTGTGGTAAATGTAAATTTGTCATGTAAGTAAAAGTAAAATCATCATGGAAACTAAGATAAATTTGCCATGGCAAATTTGAAAAGTAAAATTTGCCATGACAAAAATAAAAAAGATAAAAAAATGTAATGTTGTACTCCCTCTGTAAAGAAATATAAGAGTGTTTAGATCACTACTTTAGTGTTCTAAACGCTCTTATATTTCTTTACGGAGGGAGTAAGTGTAAATTTGCCATGTATGGAAAAGTAAATTTGCCATGGCAAATTTGAAAAGGTAAAATTTGCCATGGCAAAAAAAGGGAAGTAAAAATGTCATTGTTGTAAATGTAAATTTGCCATGTGTGTAAAAATAAATTTGCCATGTGCGTAAATGTAAAATTGCCATGGCAATTAAATTAGATTTAGCACGGCTATGAAAAGTAAATTTACCATGATACAAGTCAAAGATTGCCATATTTGAAAAAGGGTAAAGTGTTAGGAAGATCAAAATTTTCATGGCAAAATAGAAAGTAAGAAACCATGGCAACATTCTTGGAAAATAGATATGGCGTATACAATGCGAAAAGTTGCCACCATGGCAACATACAGTTTTAGTTTGCCATGGAAAAATCCTTGTATATAAAGATTGAGAGAGATATTGCAATGGGAAAAATGCATCTTAAGATGCAAATGATATCATTTGCAACTTTTTTCCCCATAAAAAAAGGTTGCAAATGATATCATATTAAAAAATTGCCATGAAAAAAAACTAAATTGCAAGATGCCATTGGAAAAAATAACATAACTAACCATGGCAACATTCTTGGAATAGATATGGCAAAGACACTATGAAAAGTTGCCATCATGGCAACATATATTTTTAGTTTGTCATGGCAAAAACATCTAGTTAAGTTGCCATGGTGCTTGAATTAAACTAGCCATGGGCCATGTAGGAAGTTTGCCATGTTGGAAAGAAAAAATATATATGTTGGAAGAAAATAGTGGCAAAAAAGAAAAGAAATTGATGGATGGCAAGTTTGCCATGATTGAGAAACGTCCATAATTTGCCATGTTTAAAATAAGAGAAAAAGTGCATTTGCAAATGTGAAGATGGTCCTAAAGAATCTACCATGCCAATACATTTTAAGTTGCCATGGCAAGACACATCGTAGTTCGTAAACTATAATATAGTTAAGTTGCCATGGTGCTTGAACTAGACTTGCCATGATCCATTAAACATTTTAACATGGTCCATGTAATAAATTTGCCATGTTAGAGGAAAATAAAAAATAACATACATTTGATGAAGATTGTGACATTTTTTTTGAAGAATGGCAAGTTTGCCATGATTGATAAACTTCCATAATTGCCATGTTTTAGAATTTGCCATGTGCCCATGCTTTAGAGAAGGGAAAAAATACATTTGTCATGTGACGATGGTCCCAAAATTTACCATGACAATACATGTTAACTTGCCATGGCAAAAACACGTCGTAGTTTCGTAAAAAAAATATTACAATGATCATTTCAAAAAAGTTTGAATAATTTGTACTGCACACATGGCAAATTTGCGAAAAACTGTTGTATTCCTACATAGAAGCATGACAAGTTATGTAAAAATGTAAATGTAACAAAATAAAAAGAAAAAAGCATGGCAATTATCTAAAAAACTGTAATTGTACCCTAAAGAAAAGACAAAATCATGGCAGATCAGAAAAATGATTTGTTGACCAATCGATTGTTTGATTACAGTAGCAGCAGCGTCACTAAATTAACCATGGCAAAAAAGAAGAAGTTGACAAGGCAAACAATTTAGGTGATATGTCAAATTAAATCACTGAATAAACATGGCAACTTGGCACAAGTGTGCAAATTAGTACATCTGAAGGAGACACGCTGAATATAGTGGTAAGCTCGATCTAGTAAACTGAGCATTCTAGAGCAGCAAAATGCATAAGCATAGCAGCAGCAAACAAACGCTAAAAAATGATCTGTACTGAGAGGGAGGAGAAGCACTGACGGCCGACGAAGGACTGATGACGCGTGCTCTTCCATGCGCGGCGACGGAGCAGGAAACGGCGAAGACGATGTTGACGCACCGATGCTCCTCCATGCTCGGCCACCGCGGACGCTCCTCGTGCGGCAACCGCGGAGTGCCTCTGCTCCTCTAGACGCAACAACGGGCAGCCTGATGCCTCCTCGTGCAGCCTGATGGCTCCACGCTTCGATGGCTCCTCTAGACGCATCGATGGATTCAAGTGGAGGGCACGCGGGAGGCGGCCTATTAGACCGGCGGCGGCGCGACGGCCGGCGGGGACGACGAGCCCACAAATCTCCACCGCCCAGCACCTCGGCCACGGTGACCGGCAACCACCACGCGCGCTAGGCTATCTCCGCCACCGCCAACACGGCGCTGCGCACCAGCATCGTCGCCGAGTACTGCCTCCGTCCGCCACCGTCGAAGATTCGAATCACGGCATCGCCGCATGCCTCCTCCCGCTCCTCGTCTCCGCCGCCTACGCCTCCTCTCCCAGGCATCGCACACTTGGGTACGGCGCAGGTCATCTTATCGCCGACTGGCTCGTCGCCGACCGCCTGGCCGTCTTCGCAAGAGCTCTCTCCCTCTGTCCCATGCGCGAGGGTGGGGAACGGAGAAAAGGATAAGAGAGAGAGAGGTGTGTCGCAGTGCGGGCGTTCGGGGACGATGCCTGTTTTTCCGAACGGGGACAAAACGTGATGTGGCGCCCCAGGTTGCTTTACGATTTGTGCACAAAATCCAATGGCATTGAGCGCATTCGGGAGGAGATGATAAAAAGCTGGTCGTTCCGGAGTTATAGATGCAGTACACTTTTATATTATTTTTGGGACTAACCTATTAACTGGAGGCCCAGTTCAAATTGCTGTTTTTTGCCTATTTCAGTGTTTCGCAGAAAAAAAATATTAAATGGAGTTCAAACGGAATGAAACCTTTGGGAGAGTTATTTTTGGAACAAACGTGATCCAGAGGACTTTGAGTGGATGTCAAGTAACCAATGAGGAAGTCACGAGGCAGGGGGCGCCTACCACCTGGGCGCGCCCTCCACCCTTGTGGGCCCCTCGTGGCTCCACCGACTGTTAGGGAACGTAGCAGAAATTCAAAAAATTTCTACGTGTCACCAAGGTCAATCTAGGAGATGCTAGCAACGAGAGGAGAGGAGTGCATCTACATACCCTTGTAGATCGCGAGCGGAAGCGTTCAAGAGAACGGGGTTGATGGAGTCGTACTCGTCGTGATCCAAATCACCGATGAACCTAGCGCCGAACGGACGGCACCTCCGCGTTCAACACACGTACGGAGCGGGGACGTCTCCTCCTTCTTGATCCAGCAAGGGGGGAGGAGAAGTTGATGGAGATCCAGCAGCACGACGGCGTGGTGGTGGAAGTAGCGGGATCCCGGCAGGGCTTCGCCAAGCGCAAGCGGGGAGGAAGAGGTGTCACGGGAGGGAGGGAGGCGCCAGGGCTTGGGGTGCTGCTCCCATGCGCCTCCCCACTATATATAGGGGTGGAGGGGGCTGGTTTCTTGCCCTCCAAGTCCATTGGGGCGTTGGCAAAGGTGGGGAAAAGAAATCCCACCATTTCCCTTCCCCACCGATTGTTATCCCCTTTTTAGGGATCTTGATCTTATCCCTTCGGGATATGATCTTATTCCTTCTAAGGTGGGATCTTGGTGCGCCTTGACTAGGGGTGTGGGGCCTTGCCCCCAATACCCACGTTCATGTGGGTTCCCCCATGCAGGTGGGCCCCATTTCGGAACCTTCTAGAACCTTCCCGGTACAATACCGAAAAATCCTGAACATTTTCCGGTGGCCAAAATAGGACTTCCCATATATAAATCTTTACCTCCGGACCATTCCGGAACTCCTCGTGATGTCCGGGATCTCATCCGGGACTCTGAACAACTTTCGGTTAACCGCATACTAATATCTCTACAACTCTAGCGTCACCGAACCTTAAGTGTGTAGACCCTACGGGTTTGGGAGACATGCAGACATGACCGAGACGTCTCTCCGGTCAATAACCAACAGCGGGATCTGGATACCCATGTTGGCTCCCACATGTTCCACGATGATCTCATCGGATGAACCACGATGTCGAGGATTCAATCAATCCCGTATACAATTCCCTTTGTCAATCGGTACGTTACTTGCCTGAGATTCGATCGTCGGTATCCCAATACCTTGTTCAATCTCGTTACCGGCAAGTCACTTTACTCGTACCGTAATGCATGATCCCGTGACCAAACACTTGGTCACATTGACCTCATTATGATGATGCATTACCGAGTGGGCCCAGAGATACCTCTCCGTCATACGGAGTGACAAATCCCAGTCTCGATTCGTGCCAACCCAACAGACACTTTCGGAGATACCTGTAGTGCATCTTTATAGCCACCCAGTTACGTTGTGACGTTTGGTACACCCAAAGCATTCCTACGGTATCCGGGAGTTGCACAATCTCATGGTCTAAGGAAATGATACTTGACATTAGAAAAGCTCTGAGCAAACGAACTACACGATCTTGTGCTAGGCTTAGGATTGGGTCTTGTCCATCACATCATTCTCCTAATGATGTGATCCCGTTATCAATGACATCCAATGTCCATGGTCAGGAAACCATAACCATCTATTGATCAGCGAGCTAGTCAACTAGAGGCTTACTAGGGACATGTTGTGGTCTATGTATTCACACGTGTATTACGGTTTCCAGTTAATACAATTATAGCATGAACAACAGACAATTATCATGAACAAGGAAATACAATAATAACCATTTTATTATTGCCTCTAGGGCATATTTCCAACAGTCTCCCACTTGCACTAGAGTCAATAATCTAGTTCACATCACCATGTGATTAACACTCAAAGTTCACATCGCCATGTGACTAATACCCAAGAGTTTACTAGAGTCAATAATCTAGTTCACATCACCATGTGATTAACACTCAATGAGTTCTAGGGTTTGATCATGTTATGCTTATGAGAGAGGTTTTAGTCAACGGGTCTGCAACAGTCAGATCCGTGTGTGCTTTACAAATCTCTATGTCATCTTGTAGATGCAGCTACCACGCGCTACTTGGAGCTATTCCAAATAACTGCTCTATTATACGAATCCGGTTCACTACTCAGAGTCATCCGGATTAGTGTCAAAGTTTGCATCGACGTAACCCTTTACGACGAACCCCCTTTCCACCTCCATAATCGAGAAAATTCCTTAGTCCACTAGATACTAAGGATAAGTTCGACCGCTGTCATGTGATCCCTTCCTGGATCACTATTGTACCCCTTGACTAACTCATGGCAAGGCACACTTCAGGTGCGGTACATAGCATAGCATATTGTAGAGCCTACGTCTAAAGCATAGGGGACGACCTTCGTCCTTTCTCTTTCTTCTCCCGTGGTCAGGTCTTGAGTCTTACTCAATACTCACACCTTGTAACACAGCCAAGAACTCCTTCTTTGCTGATATATTTTGAACTCCTTCAAAATCTTGTCACGGTATGTATTCATTTGAAAGTACTATTAAGCATTTTTGATCTATCCTTATAGATCTTGATGCTCAATGTTCAAGTAGCTTAATCCAGGTTTTCCATTAAAAACACTTTTCAAATAACCCTGGATGCTTTCCAGAAATTCTACATCATTTCTGATCAACAATATGTTAACAACATATACTCATCAAAAATTCTATAGTGCTCCCACTCACTTCTTCGGAAATACAAGTTTCTTGCAAACTTTGTATAAACCCAAAAACTCTGATCACCTCATCAAAGCGTATGTTCCAACTCCGAGATGCTTGCTCCAGTCCATAGAGGGATAGCTGGAGCTTGCATACCTTTTAGCATCCTTAGGATCGACAAAAACTTTCTGGTTGTATCACTCCCAGTTTATCTATGAACAATATTTGAATCTTCTCTGAATTCTTTTATGTATGATTGGTTATCTTTGCAAGTCTCTTCGAATTATCAGTTTGGTTTGGCCTACTAGATTGATCTTTCTTGCAATGGGAGAAGTGCTTAGATTTGGGTTCAATCTTGCGGTGTCCTTTCCCAGTGACAGTAGGGGCAGCAAGGCACGTATTGTATTGTTGCCCTCGAGGATAACAAGATGGGTTTATATCATATTGCATGAGTTTATCCCTCTACATCATGTCATCTTACTTAAAGCGTTACTCTGTTCTTTTGAACTTAATACTCTAGATGCATGCTGGATAGAGGTCGATGTGTGGAGTAATAGTAGTAGATCCAGGCAGGAGTCGGTCTACTTGTCGCGGACGTGATGCCTATATACATGATCATACCTAGATATTCTCATAACTATGCTCAATTCTGTCAATTGCTCAACAGTAATTTGTTTACCCGCCGTAATACTTATGCTCTCGAGAGAAGCCACTAGTGAAACCTATGGCCCCGGGTCTATTTTCCATTATATTAATCTTCCACTACTTAGCTATTTTCATTGCCTTTTATTTTACTTTGCATCTTTATCATAAAAATACCAAAAATATTATCTTATCATATCTATCAGATCTCACTTTTGTAAGTGACCGTGAAGGGATTGACAACTCCTTTATTGCGTTGGTTGCGAGGATTTTATTTGTTTGTGTAGGTGCGAGGGACTCGTGCGTGGCCTCCTACTGGATTGAAACCTTGGTTCTAAAAAACTGAGGGAAATACTTACGCTACTTTACCGCATCACCATTTCCTCTTCAAGGTTAAACCAACGCAGTGCTCAAGAGGTAGCATGGCTCAAGACCTTTAATGTGAAGCCGAGGGTAGTTGACGGGGAGCAAGCGGAGTGTGGCGGTGCTACGGTGAGCAAACTCACCAATACTCTTTGGCCAAAAGGCTCTTTCACGGAAACTTCCAACCTATGGTAGCGGGAGTGGTTTTACATCACTGAACCCCGTGGTACCAAGTGGGCAGCTATGCCTGCGTTCTGATCTGGCCCTCCATTACGACTCGCATCACGGATTAATAAGGGGCTGGACTGGGGATCAATTGACGAAGTGCAGACGCTACAAAGCAGCATCCGGAGCCTCCTCGAAAAGGACGCCGGCCTCATCAACATAATCAAGGTAATGGTAGTTCGCCGGGTCCTGCCGTGCCAGCGACGGCTCCTCCGTATGTGAGAGTTCAATCGGGAAGGACCACGGACCCTTGAGCACTTCTTCGGCACGACGCACAGAGGAATGTGGAAGTTATTCTTCGGGACCCGAAAGCAGTGGTCGGATACATCCGAAGACATTATCCTTGACTGTAACCATCCGGATACCTCCGTAAGTTTTCAATTTCTGAACGCAACTTGATTTCATTGTCCCATAGAAATGTGCTAAGAAACCTATCTTTGACCAGGGCTGGATAAAGAAGGCAGAGCGCATCAGGTGTTCGGCTCCACTTCCCGAAGATTCAGCCAATCCTTTGATGAGGATGCTGGCCCCGGCGCCGTATCAAGTGCCGATGAAGGAGAGCAAAGAGGCTGAAGGTGGCCTCCACTCTAAAGATACACTGGACATTACATCCAGGGAGACTGAGACTCCCTCTTCCGAAGACGAAGGCGAAGGAAATGAAGAAGGTGATAGCCCTTCTCCCCACGGGAAGAAAATGTCTGCCTCTGAAGACTTGGAGGAAAAGGCACCCAAGAGAGGGAAGACATCCCTGTCCGATGGATCGGGCTCGGAAGCCGATGTTGCCGCCAGGCACCTTTATAGGGGGAAGCCCCTCGCCGAATCATAAGTGAACAAGGATGCACTAGACATATCTCATTCTTTTTCCGGTCGTAAGGGTAGTAACTAAATTATATGTTTGCAGTCTGGCCTACTCGCTTCCTCCACAGCCCTCCTCATCGGGGGACTTACTTCCGGAGATGATGGAAAGCGAGACGCCCCCGCAAGCATCCTCGCCTTTATGGTGGATGACTCCAAAGTTTCATCCAGGAGGATCTCTCCTGACCGAGAAGCGGCGCGGGGGACCATTAAAAAGGGGCCCGAGGGTGATACTTCAACCGTCAAGGGTCCAGGGGGCTCAACCCCCACGGGGACCAACAATGAAGGACCCGAGCTATCCGGTTTACAGCCGAAGATGTTTCTAGGGTCGAGTAAGCGGACCCCTTTGAGGGGAGTCCGTACTCCTGCAGCAACCTCCAAGAATCCGGAGGCGCCGTATACTCTGATGGGCACATTGCAGAGTGCGTCCATCTTAGAGGAACACCGTACCTTAATGGGTACGGTGGTTGAGAGGATTTTGTCCGCGAAAAGCGGATTGAATGAAGCCTTCATGGGCCTGCTAAGAGGCTTCGAGGTATGCAATATCATGTTTGTAATTGCTCTTGTCATGAAAAAATGTACCTATGCATAGATAGTAGCCCCTGAGGCTTCTGTCGGTTCCCACAAGGAAGCGATCAGAGGATCAAAAAGATATGCTCAGGTGGTAACACAAAAAAATTGAAACAGGTAGTTAGGTCGATGGAGACCGCTCAAGCTACGGAAGTTGCAGATTTAAAGCAGAAACTGGAGGTGGCGGATGAAGACGTCACTCTTATTAACAGGCAGCTCGACGAGGCGCAAGGTATATGTTGGGACAGTTTGTTTATGCACACATACTAGTATGAGCATGAAGCTAAAGATCATATACTGTGATATGCATAACTTGTAGATGGTGCTACCGCGGTTGAGATTCTTCGGGTTGAACTTGCCCGGGCCAAGGAGCAGGCCAGAGTGAGCAATGTTGCTGCCAAAAAGGTGGCTGCTGATTTAAAGGCCGAACAGGCCACACGGCTCAAGGGCGAGGAGAGAATATCTTCCATAGAGCGAGAGCTAAAGGGTGCCACTGGCAAATGCCAAACACTCGAGGAGGAGAACGAAACCAAGACGGCCGATCTCGACAAGGCCTTACAAGAGGCACGAGAGGCACGATCCGAGTCAAGGACGGCTCGGGAGGAGATCCGGCAAGCTGGGGAGATAGCGGCTGGTAAGCCTTTTCTATTACAGACTAAATTCGGCGATCCGAAGTATGCTCCTCTTAATCAAATGTGGAGTTCTCCAGACGCATTCTTGGACCTGCCAAAGAGTGTCTCCAATGCGGCACAGTTTTTCCAAGCGCAAGAAGGGTGTGCAACGGAGAAGCTTTTCTGATCACAATTCAGCAAGCCAAAGCGTCCATTGTTGCTGAGCGAATAGATGGCCTAGTGGGCCAAGCTCCACAAGATATCCGGAGCTACCATGAAGGACGTCGTGGTCCGGCTGTGGCCGACTAAGCCAATTCCAAATAGTTATTTCGGTTTGGTGCAGCGATTTGTTGATGCGGTGCCGCGTATCGACGCCGTTAAGCGGTCGGCGTGCATTGAAGGTGCACCGATGGCCTTTGCCCGCGTCAAGACTGTCGGCGTTCTGCGAAGGGGGGTCCCCAGACTTGCCTGCCTGCGGCCCACGGCGTGGCTAAGCCAGCGGGCCGTACGGTCCATCTTCATCAACAAGGCATCGAATACCCTCGCGAGGGGCCAAGCCTCGCGAGGCGGACGACGCAAGACCTCCTCAGAAGTAGCCTAGTCAGGAAGGATCACGAGGAGCAGAGATATCAAGGCGGGGCAAACCTCACGAGGCTCTCGTGACGTGAGCCATGACGATCGACACCAGGCGGGCGCCAGCGCGTGCAGCGTCCTTGTTTCCTCTTTGGTGCTAAGGAGGCCAGCGCAGGCGAGGAGTACCGAGGCATCAGGCAAAGGTTGCCATATCGGTGCAAAAAGACCAAGACCAGAAGGACGGCAAGACGGAGGTCATCGTGGAGCCCAAGACGACATCACCACCAGAGCCTTTTGCAGGCGAAGACCGCTTTTGTCAGGATAGCTTGTACTAGCTGTACCCCTTCAAATTTGCCCGCCGTTGCTGGCTCCCTTCCTGCTCGATATTTGGGAAGAGGACCAGGGCTTATATAAGTAGAGCTAGCCACCACAGTAAGGGCATCGAGCAGTTCATCCAGCTCTCACCCACTAGTTCACCAAGCACAAGAACACCCCTACCTCAGGAGGCTATTCTTCTCCTTGTACTGTTCATCATCAGCCCAAGAGGCAATCCACCACCACCACACTGGAGTAGGGTATTACACCACAACGGTGGCCCGAACCAGTATAAATCTCGTGTCTTTCTATGTTGTGAGTTCGTCGAGTTCGTCCGCGAGATCTTAATGAGCTAGGGCGCGGATCGATAGAGAGAGAGAGACTTCATGCGCACCCCAGTGTTCGAACCTTAAGGGTTTTGCCGGAACCCCACATCCGACATTTGGCGCGCCAGGTAGGGGTGCGCCGGAGCTTCTTCTCTGTCAACCAGCTCGCCTACGCTCGACAGGCACGATGTCCGGCGATTCAAGGGCCGGCTCCGACCGCTGGGCAGCCTGGCCAGCCCGGGCAGCGCCGCCTGCCCATGAAGACCTCGACCCCGCGTTCCAGGCGGCGCGAGCGCCACCAAACTCCGCAGGGCGCGGGGGGCGCTGCCAGGCATCGTCCACCCTCACCCCACGGCAAGTACGAGCCGCTGCAAGAGCGGCGAGCCATGCCGCAGCAACGGCGCCGCACTCACGGCGGGAGCAAGCAAACATGCGGGCAGCACTCACGATGGCGAGGGAGCTGCTGCGATGCAGGTTGATGGAGATCGGACGGGATGCACTGCTGGAGCGCGTTGCCGAGCTGCTGGATGCAGCGGCGTCGGGAGCACCGCCTTTCCGCTATCGACTTTCTCCTCAGGCCACCGCAGGGCCACACAGCGGGCCTCACCACAACCCCGCGCCATCGGCTACGCCCGGGGGCTTCATTAGCATCAGCACGGCCGGCGGCGTAGGGGGCTCTGCCACCCCCATGCCGCCCGCGACAAGCATGGGCGCAAGCGTCGCCCCCCATGGTCCTGGCCGGATGCCGCGCTACCATCCTTAGGACGCCACCCTAGGCCGAGCAACGTGGAGCGTGGGGCACTATGACGAGGTGTTCGGGGTGGTGGCCCCGGAAGCCTACGTGCCCCGCATGATGGACCAAGAGTACGCACCGGAGGACGACCCCGGCTCATTCGTTGGAGAAGATTGGGAAGAAGGGGCGCTAGGAGCTGAAGCCTTTCAAGAACCAACGGAGAACCACGACGATCACGCCGGCAACGGCAACTACAGGGTACCGCTAATCTCTCAGGAACAGGCTTACGCTAACCATGGGCTACAGATGAATCAGGTCGCGGCGTCGATCGACGACCCTAGCACAGCAGCGTCCCTTCCAACAAGGGAAACATGCTGGGGGCCACCAGGAGGGAGCCAGGAGCAAGGCCCCTCCCCGCGTCGCGCGAAGCCCAGCGACATCCGGAGGTAGGCCCTCTACCGGGGAGGCCTCGACAACCCTTCCCCCGGCAGAGGACCCGTGGTCGTCGAGGGCACTGCTGGCGTCCTCTTTCCCACCCTTGACTTGTCCCGGCTGCCGGTAGGCTCAGGGGTGGTCGAGGGTGGCGCAAGGCGGGGCCCTCGTCTGGCGATATGAAGCAAGGCCGGTACCTGTGAAGAAGGCCCAGTGCCTGTGAAGCTCGCCGCCCGTGACACTCTCACGTAATAATGAGTTGGGGATGTACACACCCCGGTGTCTCAGGGGTGCCGGCCTCAGGCCCTGGGGCTCCCTCCCACGCCCAGTGGCAGCACTTAGCTCCGCGCTGGTGCGAAGACTTGAAGACCAGAAGACTAGACTAGGTGTCGGATGCGGCCATTTGCTTTGGATCTCTCCTTTTGTAGCTTTGCTTTCTGTATCTGGATTGAAGTTGAAGCCGAGTTTTTATTGATGCGCGCGAGGGGTGCCTTTTCTCGTTCGAGCAGTTTCTTGCTTTCTGGGTTTCGTTCGGTCTGGGACTCATGTCCGCCGCCTTTCCCTCATGAGCCCCTCACGAGCGGGACTGCGCGAAGAACACGCGCGCCGAGCGCGCGCTAACGCTACAACTGGCGCTTGCCCCTTGCGGGGCCCCTTTCTGACAGGTCGACAAGCTCCGCAGGATTCTCAGAAACTCGTCGCCTCGCGACCCAGCTCGGAGCTGGCGCAGACTAAGGTTAACCACGACAGAAAACACGCCCCTGGATTCACGAGTTCAAGGGGGCACATACCCAATACCGCATAGGAAAATAAAGGTGCAACTTGCTTACATGAGGGGCTCCCCCTCTCAAAATGCTCTCACAAGTTTTCCAAGGGCCGCGCCCGAGTTTTGTGTATAGGGTGAAACGACAGGAGAACATGGGACCAGCCAGAAATGTCACTCGCTACATCACCCTCGGACGCGTCACTCGCGTCGGCACCTTCGTCGGCACCGTCGCCGCCGTCGGTGACGCCCCCATCGCCGCCGTCAACCACGTCGCCCTCGTCTGCAACGACCACCACCGCGTCATCCTCCGAAGTGAAGGCCCTGACCAACGCGTCCACATTGTCCTCGACCCAACGCGCCAGGTCGCCCCGGACGGTCGTGGGTACGGGGGCAATGGCGGCGTCGAAATCAAAGTTGGGGTTGGCGTTCAGAAGGTGGCTGAAGACACGAGAGAAAGCGCGCTCAAGCAGGCCACGACCCCTCTCCTCCACAAGCTGGCGAGCTTTGTCAGATCGGGTTTCCAGGCGCGTCACCACCTCGGTGAAGAAGGTCACGTGGCTGGCATAGTCATTCGAGTCAGGGGCCGGCGCATCCTCATCGCAAATATGGCCCAGGGCGGTATTAGCCCTGTTCCAGAGACCCTGAAGCATGGGGGCATGCTCGCGCTCCAGCGTTCGTCGTTGGAGCACTTCCTCCCTGTTTTGCCGCGCGACGGCCTCAGCGTCATCAACCCGCCTCCGGAGAGAAAGCAGCTTGGCGCGGGCGGAGGCCAAGTCCGCCTGCGCCGTGACCAGGGCGGCAGATGTGGCCTCTCCGCCTCGTGTAACCTGGGCCTCACGGCAGCGGCCCTGCCCGCATCCTCCGTACCTACGAGCTTCGGCTTCAAGTCATACCTACCCTCTAGGTCGGCGCGAACCCGGGCCACCTGGCGCTCGATTTCCTCCTGGATCCTGGCCTCACGAGCCCCGACGGCGTCTTCCGCCTGAGCGACTTGACGCTCCCTCGTCTCCAGTCGCTCGAGCTCAAGACTGCTCCACGGCTTCCAGGGCCAGCGCCTCCTCGCGCTCCCGGACCTCCCCTTCCTACGCGGGCGTCCCCCTCAGGGACGCAAGAGCGGCTCTGCGCGCTTCCACCTGCTGCTCAAGGGATGCGCTCCAAGACTAGAGCTCCCACGCGCGCTTCTCCGCAGCCTCGCGAGCCTCCTCCAAAGCTCGCGAGCACGCTTCATGGAAAACCTTGAGGGACGCCTCAGCCTTCGCATTCTCAAGGTCACGCTGATAGCGGTCGAGGTTGATAGCCACCTTCAGTTTGCGCCGCTCCTCCACCAGCCGAAGACCCTCAGTCTCGAGGCGCGAGTCAACACCCACGAGCTCTTCACCAAGTCGGCTCAGTGCACCCATTGCCTCCTGGAAGATCTCATGGCGGACTACGCTTCGCCCGCGCTCAAACTCGAACGCGCGGCCCGCCTCGTCCTCCACCTCGGGGGCTATGGGCGGGGCATCAAGCGGCGCAAAACCTCTCGGCAGGGGGCTGGGCGCTGGTGCTGCACCTGGCGCCGACCAGTCCTCGCAAGGAGCCCAAGCCAATCGGGGTTCACTGCTTAAGGAGGAACCGAAGATCGAAGCCAACCAGCAACTGTCCACGACCAAAGGAGGGGCCTTGGGCACACTACAAAAAAAATACACTTCCGTGATGATACGTGTTTGTCACAGTAGGTCGCGTTTTCTGTCATGCATGTACATCCATGACAAATTTATGACAGAATCAAGATAGTCATACTTGTGCTGTCGTAGAAGTGTTCCATGACATTGCCAAAATTATCATCACGAAAGTGTCCACTTCCATGACGATAAATCGCGCATCACAGAAGTGCTTTCGTCAAGGGTGACCGACACGTGGCATCCACCGTAACGGAACGCCGTTAAGCTATCGGGTCGGGTTTTGGATCCGATAACCCGTTAGCAGCCCCGACCAATGGGGATTTTCCACATGTAAAATCATCATTGGCTGGAGGAAACACGTGTCGGCTCATCGTTGGGACAGATGTCATCCACTCATTGGACGCAAGGCGCCTATGATACGTCGACACGTGGCACGGCCCAACAGTGGCCCATTCCTGTGAAAAGGCCGGCCCGTTTGACTTGGTCAAAAGGTGGTGAGCCAGCCCACGGAAAGCCTGTTAACGGCATGTTCGCATATAGCCCATTTACAGCCCGCTAACCCAAGGCCCGTTACGCCCTATCCGAATTAGGCGCAGTAGCGTCACCTGGGCCATCCAATATGATTCCAGCCTGTTTTCACTTCTGGAGCATGTATGGCCCATGAAGTCTTTCGGCCCATATGAGGCCCTATGTAACTCTTGGCCTATTAACGGCCCGTGGTGAAACTGGCCCGTAATGAACAGTGTATCACTTTACACCCATTAATGGCCCGTGGTGAAACTGGCCCGTAATGAACAGTGTATCACTTTATACCCATTAACGGCCCGTTATTCCGTTGGGCCATTTCCAGCCCATGTTATCTTTCGACCTTCTCAGAGCCCATTTATTCTTGGGCTCATTTCCAGCATTCGTTTACTTACGGCCCGTTACTGTCATTTTCTGCTTGTGGGCCAAATTCAGCCCGTGGTTACAGTCGGCCCGTTTGTGGTCCGTTAATACGTTGGGCCATTTTCATAGCGTCATCAAATACGGCCTATTAACGATGGCCGATTATGGTCGGCCCATGAACGGACGATTCCAACTCTAGCCCGTTTACGGCCATAATGCGGTTTGTTTGGCCCATGTTTGGCCAATCGATCATACGGCCCGTATAAGGCCCATTGATGATACGGCCCGCAGAAGGCCCATTGTTTCTACGGCCCGTAGAAGGCCCATTGTTTCTATGGGCCGTAGAAGGCCCGCTGTTTCTATGGCAAGTAGGAGGCCTAGTGTCACTACAGTAAATATTAGCCCATGGTTATTGTGGCCTAGTTTTAAAAAATAGGTTATTGCAGCCACTAGCTAACCGCGGAAAAAGAACTGCAATGACTACAAGAAAACAAATAAACAAGACAACAAGGAAATAAATAAGCAAGCAACTAACGCTAGGCTATCACGGCTATTACACATATTACATCCACTGGGCATCAAAGTTCGCCACCAGTGCAAATATAGGGAACAAAGCAGCATATCATATACACTGGTTGTCAAAGTTGGCGACCAACGCAAATAAACGCCGCAGCAAAACAAATCCAGAACTAAAACAACTTCAGAAGATCTCAAGAAACAATATCTTGGGTACCCATAATGCTGGCAAGATGCTTTGCAAGCTTATTAACTTTCTCTTGTTTGCCGCTTAAATCCTCCAGCGCTTGCTGTTGCACCAGAAAGTATGCATCTGAATTCTGCAGGGACTTCCTCAGTCCTTCAGCTTCCTGTCGCAGCACATCTGATCGATGTCTTTCAACTTGAAGTTGAGACTCAAGAAGACGAACTGATTCAGGCAGCGAGTTCGAAGAGCTTGTGCCAGCAGTAGTGGCCAGTAACTCGAACACTACATCAAGATAGGACTTTTGGGTTCCCTCATTGTCGTCAAGATAGTTTTTATCAGCTTTCTTGGAGACCAACAGGGATGTCTCACTATCTTGAACCTTATCTGCATTACTTCCTTTACCATTGGATAACGCGGTACTGTTCTCCAATATTTTGTCCGCATTCTAAAAGAGAAACAAGCACACACATCACATGTTTACCATGTTGTATATGAAACTCATTTTGGTAAATGAGTTCAGTAGTAAAGTGGACAGGATAACAGCATGAAACAAACATATATCTATGTACCATGGTCACTTTATGGTGTATATCATTCTAGTTTTTGTTGCCAAATCAAGATAGAGACACAGTTCAAATAATATTTGTTCAAGACAAAGCAGAATAGACAGAATATAAGTGTGGGTAACTATAGAGCAATAACAACACTTGTAATGTGCATGACATGAGAACATAACTGTTTATTCAACTGAAACTGAAATCAACATAGAGCAGGGTACAACAGCAAACCAGTTAAAGAAACAGGTTTAAAACATACCTATTGCGCCATTGGAGTTTCAATTCCATCCTTCAAAATTGAAAATAGTTGGTATGAGTAAATACAGTAATCCAAGAGCAAAGGAGTATGAACCATAGCTAGAGAACCTGACCTGAGAACAAATCTTCTTCTCCTTTAAGCGTTGAGTTGGGATTCAGAGTGGTGGTCCTCGTGCTTTGGGCACTGCAGTTCCCTTACTAACTGCTCGTGTTTGGGTGCTCTATGGTGGAGACGGTGTTGTGTCAACTGGAACTGGGTTACTATCTGCCGGGGTTGGGGTTAGAAGGGGTGTAGCTGGTTCTCTGTCCAACTGGGTAGGGGTACAATCTGCGAAAGTCTGGGTTATGTGTGGTGGATCTGGTCCTTGGGCAAGTACAACCGTGGTTCTATCTGCATCAACTGGTAGCACTATCTTTTCTGAAGACCGTGTTGTTACTCCCTTAGATACTGCCATCATGCTCTCCAATTCAAATGGCTGATAAACAAGAAAAGTAATTGAAAGTATAGACATTGTATGATAGACAGGTGCAATGGATAGTGGGGAATAAAAGAGGGCATGAAATAATTCATATTTATGTTGTCTAACCAAACAGGATAGCATGACACAATTTCACATATATGATGGCTAACTAAACAGGATAGCATGACACAATTTCACATTATGATGGCTAACTAAAAAAGATGGAAAGACATAGTTCAAAATATGAGACTATGTAAACAGGATGACATGACATAACTATATAATGTGTTTATTAAATAGGTTGGCATGCCATAATTCACATACATTCACGGATAGAATGCCATAATTCAAAATATGATGACTGTAAACACTAAACAGGATGAGATGATATAACTATATGATGTCTTTATTAAATGGGTTGCCATGCCATAATTCAGATAGATGATGTGTATGTACTATGTAAACATGATGGCATGATATAATTCAAATATATGATTTATATAGTAAGCAAGTAAGCAGATGGCAATTCATATATGATGTAAAAACTAAGCAATGCAAGACAACATGCATGACATGGGTAATATAACCCTGCCAAGTTTGAGCATAGACCTCAGGGGGGAAATAGGACTGGTCATCAGTCTCTGAATCCTCCTCTGAGGAGCTCTCTGTAACCAGCAAGATGTCTACTTCAGCAGGTAGCATTGTCTGCTCTGAATACCTTGTTTTCACTCCAGATACTTCCATCACCGCTTCAAATGGCTGATGCATAGGAAGAGTAGTTGAATATACAAACGTTGTCGACAAATGGAACACGTAATACAAAAAAATGATAGCATGATATAATTCACATACATGATGATTGGCTAAACAGCATGGCATTGCATAATTCACATATATAATGCCTTTGCAACAAGATAGCATTGTATAATTCACATATATAATGTCTTGCAACAAGATGGCAATGCATAATTCACATATATGGTAATTAGACACTGAACATGTGGCATTCACACAAAGCATGTCTAAACTAATCAAATGACATAGAAATGCGAGACGCCATATGCACGATATGAGCAACATAACCCTGCCAAGTTAGAGCATACACCTCGGGGGGGGGGGGGAATAGGACTGGTCATCTGTCTCTGAATCCTCCTCTGAGGAGCTATCCGTAACCAGCGAGATATGCGCTTCGTCAGATAGCATAGTCTGCTCTGAAGACCTTGTTTTCACTCCAGAATTTGCCATCACCGTGTCAAATGGCTGATGCACACGAAGAGCAATTGAATGTACTAACATTGTTGACAAATGTAATATGTAACAAAAAAAGGATGGCCTGATATAATTTACATATAAGATGACTGGCAAAGCAGGATGGCATTGCAAAATTCACATATATGATGCCTGGCTAAACAAGATGGCGTTGCATAATTCACATAAACGATGAATAAACTAAACAGATGGCATTCGCACAAAGGATGTCTAAACTAAGCAGATGACATATTTGATGTATAAAGTAAGCAATGCAAGACACCATATGCATGATATAACCAACATCAGCATGCCAAGTTAGAGCGAAGACCTCAGGGGGTAAATAGGAGTTGTCTTCTCCTTCTGAATCCCCCTCAGAACAGATATCTTCCTCGCGATTACAATCCGAAATGCGTGGAGGGGGGCTGCCTTTGCGCCTACCATGGAGCGACGTCTGCATGAAATTTTATTGCCACGCAAGGCTCGTCTCTTTTGCTCTACATGTTCAGTTCCATTGTTTACAATAACCGTCATGCATAGGAAGAAAACATAGTGAGATTATGTAAGGAGTGCATGCAGAAATCCAGAGTGATGGTAGCAACCTATGGATAGACCCAAAACCAATAATAGCAGGCAGATACTGGCTTCAGTTAAAAAATACAGATAATGGCTTCTTTACTATTTGTTTCCCACCCAACATGAAACTCATAGTAGACACCGGAGATTAACCACATAGTAGATAGATACTATTGATAGCGGCCCCGATATGTACCCCACAACCATTTAAAAACTCAAGTTTGACCATTAGTTTGGAGCTGACTCAGAGTCTAATCGGTGAACAGGACGATAAAGTAGCATGTAGTATTAAGCGATGCATAACGTAAGCAGACACGAAAGAGTGCGACCTCTCTTGCGGACTGGTGTAGTCCTCGAGGTCATCTGCTTGGTTGATGATGGTAATGCAGTTTTCATGGCTGCCAGCGGCGGGGAAGAAGATCTGAGGCGGCAAAAGACAGTCTGGAGGCCGGATCCCTGCTGTGCTGGACCCTTCTGTCGTTGGAGCAGCTGAGCTGGGGTGGACGACGGCGCAGCAGGAGCGGGACAAACCACGCAAGGTTTTCTTTGACAACTATCTACAAGAGAAGTAATTCTGTAAGGGCTCGTTTGAATTGGAGGATTCCAACAATGCAGGGATAGGAAATAGACAGGAATAGGATAGGAATGCACGTGCAAAACAGAGAATTTAAAAACACAGGATTTCTGCCAATCTGGGTGTTTGATTCACAACAATTGGAAGATCACAGGATGCAAAGAAGCATGGTGAGATTAAGTCAAACCACAAGAAAATGTACGGTTATAATGCTATTATGCTACTATCTCTTAGTCTTGTGCTTCATGAATAGGAATTTGAAAAGGAGGACAAGTGAAAATTAAAATTCCTACGTTTTTTCTTTCAAGGAGACACTAAAGGAACAAATCCGTGTGCTCAGTGGACAATATATATAACATGTAGAGTAAAAAAGAGATGCAACAAGTGTACAACCTCTTTGGCGAAGCCATGTCGATCTCAGCGTGATTGGGTTGGCCGGTGAGGATGCTCCAGCTGACTTTGCTGTCGGAGGAGGGGAAGAAGATCTTAGGCGTCTGGAGATGGAGCCCGAGGTACTGCTCCGCTGTGATGGAGGGTTTCGTCGTTGGAGCAGCTCCGGTGAGTTGTACGACGCCAAGGCTGAAGCAGGACAAGAGAGACAACGAACAACGTTAACCTAAGTGGAATTCTAATAGCATCTCCAATACATGACGTAAAATACATAACCACAAAGTGCTAGATGTAAAATACATCAGCCGCTCACCTCTCAACTTAACTGTCGAAACTGAACTTATCTGTCGAAACTGAACTTAACTATCGAAACTGAACTTAACTGTCGAAACTGAATTTTGCTGTCGAAACTGAATTTTGCTGTCGAAACTGAACGCACTAGCAAGGTGAGGCTACACGTCGGTCGACTGACTTTTTCATCTCTGGTCAGTCGATTTTGCAGCCGTTGGATACGAAATCAAGGGCCTGCGGTTCATCTTCAACCTCCACCACCCTGAGCCGCCAGCCACCACCGGCCAAACAGCAGCCCCCCGCCGCCCGCGGCCGGCGGTGCGCCGCCCCGTCCGCCCCGAAAACACTCTCCACCGCCGGTCCGCCGCCGCCCCGGCCATCCCTCTAGCCCCCCCCCCGTGCCGAGATTTTTCTCCGGCGATCCCCACACCACCGCCCCGCCACCGCCGGCGTACACCGCCCCCATCCTGAACCCTAAGATAGATAGTGGGGTACCTCTCCGGCGAGCCCCCCTCCCCGCTGCGGCTGGTTCTTCCTTCACCCTGGCGACCCCCCCACCCCCTGAAAATCGACTGACCCAAAAGTCGATTCAGTCGACTGAAGTGTAGCTAAATCGGAGCAGCATCGCAAGCAAGAGCAAGAGCGAGAGCAGCACGCGAGTAAGAGCAATAGCAAGAGCAGACCAGGCAGGGGACCGAGAGCAAGAGCAGAGCAGCAGCGCGAGCGAGAGCTAAAGCAGCAGCAGCTCCTACTAATGTGGACGTCGCCGCCGAGGGAGCGACGCCGTGGAGGAAGTGGCCGGCGACGCCGCCGTGGATGGAGCCGCGCCGTGTCGGCTCGGGACCGAGCGCCGGCAGCACCGTGAGATCGAATCAAGAAGAAAACGCGGCGATTAGTGTACAACCTCTTTGGTGGCGCCGATTAGGCCGCAGCTTCATCCGAGGAAACAGTGATGATGATGCTCTTCCGGTGGTGCAGGTGAAGACGGCGGTGTGGGAATGGAGGTGGCGCAAAAGACGACGGGAACGTCGGGGCAGCTCCTTGGAGGTGGAGGACGGTGTGGCTGAACCGGCAGGACGATGAGATCGACGACGGATCCTCATCCGGTACGGTGGATGAGGGACGTCGAGGTGTTGCTGTGGACGACGTCGTCGGGGAAGAGGCTCCGGCTGGGTGGCGGACGGAGCAGGGTGTGGGGTTTCGTCACGGGTTTTCGCGGCCTCGGTGTACGAATGGGTGGGCGGATGGGATGGCAGTGGGGAACCATGGCTTAGAGACGCGCTTGTCCGAAATGTGGGGTAAGTTATGAAAGTACCCCCACCGATTTGAGGCTGTTCTTTCGGTTCAGGGGTAGCACGGGCATTTCGTGTGTCGGGATTTCACAGGAGGTGGGAGTTTTCGCGCGCGTTGTAATTTCGGAATAGCAAGGCGCGGGTTGAGATGGAGGGAGTTGTCGGAGCACAACGAGACAAAGATATATCTGAAATATTTCGGGCTAACAAGGCGCGGGTTGAAATTTCCGGACAAGCCTAACGTGTACTGTACCAAATCAATGCGCACTACAAATCTCATTCAAAACTTTGAATTCATGTTATGTTCAATTAAAATATTTCGCTACGTGTATAATGCATGCAACCTACTACTCAAATGAACGTTTTAGTTCATTCCAAACGTATATACTACCGCTTCAGTATGAACTAAATTTGAATTCGTTTCTCTATTTGAATAAGATCTACAGTAATGATTGTTGTGAAGTCAAAGCATTTGAATTCGTTTTTTGTTTTAATAAGATCTACAATCATCATTATTGTCAAGTTAAACCATCGTTTGTGTATTATCTTCACAGCACACCACTTGATTAGTCTCGAGTTACATATGAACTATGTGTACTATATGAACTCAAACTAGATTTTTTGAATCCACTTTATTTTGATTTCAAATCACATTACATTTCTAGCTCTAGCTAGATCTTCATAATCTAAACCATGTCTCATATGTATAATGTGTTTATCACATTATGTATGGTGCCCCGCCCCTTACGCCTACAAGTATTTAGATGTGAGTTGCAAACACCACACATTACCACAAATTCAAATAAAATGTGAGAATGTTCGATATATAGGATTGTTTAGATTGTTCGATATTTAGTTGTAAGCTGCAAACGCCACACATTATCACAAATTCAAATAAAATGTGAGATTGTTTGATGTATAGTATGGTTTAGATTGTTCGGCATTTAGCTGTGAGTTGCAAACGCCATGCATTATCACATTATGGTATAACATGTGCACAGCACGTGTATCACCGCTATATTCATGCATGCAATGTTTAAAACACTATGATCTCCTATTCAAATATATGAATCCGCTTTCATATCAAATTATGATCTTTGTTAGTCTCTTACACCCACACAATCCTCTAACCTTTGTAGCTACCACTAACTTTCTCTCGTGCATGCACACGCCCTCCTCGCCCTCCCCCTCCCTCGGCATTCTATCCACCGGGCACATTCATTTTTTTCTTTAGGTCGTTCTCCCAGAGTCTCCACAACTCCTTTCCGACACACACCGATCGATAAACCTCTCCAGCGATGCCTGCCTACAACATACACACACACCTTCAATCTCCTCCTTTATGTGTCCTTGCCTCGTGTCTCTCATACGGTCAGACACACGTGTAAACTCACGCCCCTCTTTTCATCGATCTCACAACCGCACACTCCTCCCCCTATCTAGCTAGTAGTTGGGCCTCTCGCACCACCTCCTAGCTCCATTCTCTCTGTCTATCCGTCTCGCTGGGCCTTATTTGCCTCTAACAAATGGACGTACACCGACCGATCTCTCGCTATACATATAGCTAGCTAGGTCCTTATAACTTGTTTTTACCCACACGTCAATCGATCTACCTCATTAGTTTGGTCTCTCCCTTCCTCCGACAAACAACAATTGATCTACCGATCTAGTTAGGTTTGCTTACCAAACACATGGTTCCCCTTCATCATCCATGGATGCGTCCCGACAGATCTATCACGCACAGGCACACACAGAAACACATCCCCACTCTTATTGATAACATTGTAGTTCCACCCTCAGTTTGGCTAGTAGGCCTCTCCCACCATCTTCAAGAAGCAACTCCATCACCCATCCAACACTCTACCCCTCTCCCTCCCTCTCCCTCCCTCTCTCTCTCCTCTCTCTCTCTGTCCCATCATATTTCCCGTCCTTCAGTTATGTATGGATGTCGACCGATCTCCCTCAAGACATAGCTGGGTCTCTCCTTCTCAACACATATACGAGTCGTTCTACCTCTATAGTTAGGCCTCTGCCTACCCCACCCCCTCCCCCCCCCACACACACCGATACATCGAGCGCTCTAGTCATGTCTCCCTGCCAGACACAACTTGACATGTGCCCTCTAACGTTCCGGTAGGCCAGTCGCCCTATATCTTTGACTTGCACACACACACAATTTCGATGGCTCTCTTCATCGATCTCGCACCAACCCACTTGATCCTCTCTTCGACTCTATCGATAGCTATGACCCCTCCCTCTCTTCTCGTGGATTGCCCGACCCTCTATGTATGATATGGATAGGCCTCCATTTCACACACATTGCATGCAAAACTTTGTTTGAGATGTCATCGACACATATTCCCACAAATAATTAACGAAATCAACCCCCCACCCCAAAACAAAAAACACTCACAAACGCGGTTTGTATCTCTCACACACACCCACGTAGGTGGGAGACATGCACGAAGAGAAGAGGTGCATGCACGGCGCACGTACTCCCGTCTCTTTCCCAACCACACCCGCGCGGTACACGGTGGAGCTCATTTCTGTACGAAAAAGGCAGCCCACGTGGTAATTTGGCACGTGTACTGGCTGTCCACTTGGTGGAGGGAGGATCGTCTACCACGGGTGAACAAACAAATTGTGACTTGACGTGTTATGTTAAAAAAAGAGGCAAACCATGTGGGGCCTACCTTAGAGGCAAGGCTCTATACACTGGAGTACTTTTGATGTGTCCCGTCAACTCGCAGAACGAGGAGAAGCTTGCTTAGTACGCCGTCTCCCCAGCCCACTGGCGCGGTGGCTCGCAGGATGAGGTGAAGCTTGCTCCGCCTTACGCCCGCTCCCTCGCCCATGCGCGCGGTGGCTCGCAGGACGAGGAGAACAATTTACTACTCCCTCCGTTTACTCCTCGTCCCTACTACCTTGGTTATAGAGATTATATCATATTGTTTGGAATATATATGTCCTTTAGTAGATTTCAATATGAACTACTAGTACATACTCCAAACACTGATGTATATAGACGTATTTTAGAGTGTAGATTCACTCATTTTGCTCCGTATGTAGCACTCTCCCTCGCCCCTCGACCCTCGCCCATGTGGTGGACGTGCAGCAATTCATTCGGTCTCATATACCAGAACGATATATACTGCACTACCATTATTGCTCGACTTCCCGAAGAGGCGAAGAGCCAATCGCAATGTTAATATTTTGGAGATGCCAAGCGCAAGGTTATAGGAGAACGAGTAGTAGGTGCCGCGTCATTTATAAATAAAGTTTTTTTCTTCAGTGGCACGTACGCAATATGATAGGTTCATATGGAGAGAAAAGAAAACCGCTCCACTATATACATAGTCAGGACGGGCCAGCCTACACGGTTGCTTGCTGGGGTTGCTCTCTTCACACTCTCTCGCACAAAACGACTGTGGCCACATCTCTAACATCCCGGCGGATCACGTCCGCTTGGGGAAGGGGTGGATGCTTAGCGTAGATGCGGTGGCCGTCGCCGACGGCGAAAACCCACTGTCGGCACGTCCCGATCAGGGGTCCCCGCCGTTCTCTCTCACAAAGCCGGTGAGGTTGCCTTCGTCCCTTGCTCACTGCCACGACGTGGGCAGTTGCTGCCTCCCGCCGCCTCCTCAAGGTTGTGCTACGTCCCTCAGGTACAACTCCCTTTACAGCCGGCTTGCACCACTGCTCCAGCTGCCCACATCACTCCCTGTGGATATTTCTCTACTTCTTTGCCCCGCACATACCTCTACTGGCTTCTATGTACTGTATTTGTGATGAGTTTATGTCTCATCAACTAGTCCCAGTAATCTTATTCTAATCACGCTTCTTCAATTTCTTTGCCATAGGGATGCTCATCTCGATTTTGGTGAAACTACACAAAATGATCCGATGGTCAAAAGGTTGCAAACTTCATTTATTAGGAAGGTCGAACATTGCTAGCAAATTGAAGCCTGGTCAGGGTTCACGGTTCAAGGGCTAGGGACTACATGGATCATTTTTTTCTTTAGCTACCTCTGTTCCAAAATAAGTGTCAACTTTAGTAGTAGTACAACTTTGTACTAAAGTTTGCACAAAGTTGAGACACTTATTTTGGAACGGAGAGAGTACATATTTGCTATGATCTGTCAATCATTTAGATGCAATAGCATGCATGTTAGTATCCTTTGTATTTGATGAAATGTTGCAACGGGCAACCTTGGACGCAAGATACATGTAACAGAAGCTGGAAGCTTCATAGCATTGTACAAATTTATCTCGCTGATAAATTACAGTACGTACTATACTAGTACTTCCTTCGTTCCTAAATATAAGTCTTTGTAGAGATTTCACCATGAACCACATGCGGATGTATATAGATGCATTTTAAGTGTAGATTCATTCATTTTGTTCCGTATGTAGTGGAATCTCTACAAAGACTTATCTACTAGTAATAGCTAGCCCCACTACTAGGAATTCTCTATCCTCTCCTTGAGCCACATCATCAAAATTGATGTAGCCGTTAGATGAAGTAAATCAGTCCATAATAGCCGTCTGATCTAGACGTTGAGAGGCTCTGCACTAAGCCACATGCAAGCATGCAGAAATACCGTGGCACATGCATGTGAGTGGGTTTTAAATCACATCAACATGTCTGCATGCAAGCATGCACCGGTAGCATGCATGTAAGTGAGCTTTTAAGTCCCATTAACATGTCAAAAAGAAAAATATAATCCCATTTGCAGTAGGAGTTGGCTGATCTTTTTTCCTTATGTGGGATGATCTAAATGATGATGGGAGTTTATTTAGTTTGGCTACCACATTTGTCATGCGGTTATAGAGTTTTTTTAGTTCTATGAAATCGATAATTTTGCGCAGAGAGATATACCGCTGTTACACGGCAACGCGCGGGGACTCATCTAGTAATATTTAGGAACGGAGGGAGTACTATGTAAAGAGTTAGGTGTCGCACGGTGATAGTGTGAGGTGGGCCATGTAATCACTAAGCCTGCGTGTTTTCACTGCTCTTGCACGCCTCCACTGTAAGAATGGAGAAAATTGTAATCTAGTAGTAGTACCTCCTTTCGCCGAAAGCGTGGGACATCCAGCAGTCCTACCACCTCAGTAATAAAGACCAATGAGCCATCAAATCACATAGACCCAGCAGTAAGTTGGACGGACGAAGCAACCATCACTCTTGCGCCAGTGAGAGGTCGCGTCCGCTCTGCCCGGGCATGAATGCGGCACTGATTCTTTGGAGCGGTGCTGACCGTTTCGGGCGGGAAGCGCGCGCGGGCGATGGAGGGGCTTTGGGTGGGCCAGGCTGGTCAGGAGCGGGCGTGGCAGCTGTCCGCATGTCCCTACCGGACACGCCCGGAAACGAGAGGATGCACCGACTCTCGCGGCTAAAATCGTACACTACACAACATCTCTCTGTAGGAGTAGGTCGATCTATCGCGCTCTCTAACACACACATGCTGTTAAACACACACACACGCACACGCACGCACCTTGGTCCCGTTGCACCTTCTAACGTGACTTATTACACCTAGACGGAGGGAATAGTAAGTATACGAGATACGGTGGCACACTGACTTAAGTCGAATACAAGTGCCCAAAATTTGTGTGCATGTTATAATAAGGATTCACTTAAAATAGTACGTGAGCGAACAGAGGGATCAATTGGACAGTGTTCCCAAGCAGTAGCGAGATGTGTGAGGTAAGATACACCGCTGGCGCTTTTAATTTTTCTTATTAATTTGTTTGTTTCACCCTCTGACTGGTGGGACCCAACGTACTACGTGGAGAGAGGTAAGGTGACTAAGGCTGCATTATTTCTGCACCACTGTGGATAGTCTTACCACCAAATCCACATGACACGATTATGATTGAAATCCCAATGACTCCCACACACACAAAAAAAACACGGCATGCTTGTCACACGAATGCAGGAATGTATAAAAGGTTATTTCCCTCTCGTTGAACATAACGGGAGGGTTGTGTAGCTGGTTAGCCTGTTCGCTCATCAAACTTGAGGTCTCGGGTTCGATAACTACACTTGAGCATAATTTGTGCCAGGAGGATTCTTTGACTGGTCAAAATGTTTTCTAGGGTTTGCACGCTTCACACTCTCTCTCCAGTATATATATACACGCTGGAGCCTCAACGCTTGTAGTTGCTCTCTTCACACTCTCTCGCCCTCTCCTGCTGGAGCCTCAGCGCTTGTAGTTGCTCTCTTCACACTCTCTCGCCCTCTCCAGATCTAAACAAGACTTCCTTGGCCTCTATCTCCCCTCACAGCTGCTCAAAGAGCCGGCAGGATCCGTCCGCCGGGAAGGGAAGGAGGCTTAACGATGTCGCCGTCGGCGAGGGACTACCGGCGCAGCTGCTCACTTTCCACCCAGCGGCGGCGCGGGAGGGCCTCCGACCCCTTCTTCTTCGCCGCCGTCCCATCGCCCACCGAACCACGCCCCAAGTACCTTAAGGTATAATTTACTTACTCCACATGCATTGCTCTAGCTGCATGTATACCATGAATCTAGGACGTGGTTCAAAGAGGAAAGGAGTGGGGGAAAGTAGTGGGAAAAGTTGTATATAGCATGAATCTAGGACGTGGTTGAAAGAGGAAATGAAGGGGAAAGTTGTATAGCATGAATCTAGGACGTGGTTCAAAGAGGAAAGGAATGGGGGAAAGTTGTATCGCATAAATCTAGGACGTGGTTCAAAGAGGAAAGGAAGGGGCGAAAGTACTAGTTCAAAAAGGAAAGGAAGGGACAAGGCTGTAGAGTTTGAGCATGACTAGATTTGCTGCGCTCACATAGGGAAAGGTGTCTAAAGATAACAAAACTGGGACCAACACAAATATGCTCCTTGGTTGTTTGTTCTTTGTTGCAACAGACTGTGCATGACCACAGTACATCAGTAGATGCACATGGTGCTGGTGCGTCCACTGTCCCGTGCAACTCATTAGCTGTTGTTAATCTAAGGCCCTGTTTGGTTAAAAACTCCCTAGTCCCTACCTGCTTGGTTCCAGGGACTAAACATGGACTAGAGGTTATTAAATGACATGCTAAAAGACCATGTTACCCCTAGTAATGAACTAATAGAGACAAGGTGCGATGCGTGGCAGGGGCAATTGTTGGAAAAAGTCCCAAAAAGACTCCCTCGGGGTCTTCTTTCTTTAGTCCCAAATGCCCACTTTTAGTCCCTAAAAGTCCCTCCTGTTTGGTTTAGATGGGACTGACACGGAGTTTTTTTAGTCCCTACACCAAAATGTCCCTGTAAACAAACACCCTCTAATAATGCCGCTGGAAAATTGATGCAATGCCACAGTTAAAAGCAAATTACATGTTTAACAAATTTTATTGTTAATATAATCTCTATGTTAATATTAATCAATGCCACCGTTTGAGAAATGCTACTGTCTTGCTTTCCCATTTAGATAAGGTAGATGCTTCTTTTTGTTGGCTTCTGTGTCATCCACCGTTATTGACCACTAATTGTTTCCTTTGCACCTCTGTGTAAACAGGGTTATCTACTTCACCTCGTTGCCATTGTGACCTTTTGTTGCACTGTACAAAACACTTTTGTTTTAAGAGTGTTTTGTGCAGTTCAACCAAAATGTCACACCGACAACGTTGCTTGATTGTTTGATCTTAGTGGAACTGCACAAGAGGAGATCTTACTTCCTATCCGTTAAGGCGAATTTGGTTCAGATCTTCTTCTTGTGAGTTGTTTGAATTCCGCATCATGAGAGGTCAGTACTAGCCTTCTTTCACATGATTCTGCAGTGTGCTTTCATATGTTGTGCTACTTGTACGATAATGTTGCTTGATTTTAGTGAACTGCACAAATGGAGACAAGACTTCCAATCAGTATGTGCACCGTAATATCCCATTGAGGTAAGATAAGGAATTTCACAAGGAGCGGTTGAAGGATGGTTACATTACTCCCCACAAGACCAAACTAACTTCAGCTCAGAAGGACTGACAAATCTCCATCTTTTTGCTGTGATGCGCGAGTACAATGTTGTTCTAGGATTCTTTCTGGTGAGTTCCATTTTTCTAAAAGTGTGCTCTACATGGACCATGTATGTGCCTGTTGAAACTGTCAATTCATAGTACAGTTTGCTTTATACTAATCACTTTTTTGTATTTGTGCAAACAGGGGTGCTCAGCTTGATTTCAATGGGAACTGCACAAAATGTTCATGAATACATCGAATCATTCATTTCCACCACAAGAAAGGAGGTGCCGATAAGTTCAAGGCATTGCAACATATAAGGGCGAAATCATACAAGCTACGCGCGAATTTGGTTGATTTTGGTGGAACTGCACAAAAAGAACAGTATTTAGCACGAGGTGCCATGTCAATGTCCGAACTGATGGCAAACCCTTCCCATTCCACAATCGTAGGCATTTGATATTTTGGAATGGGACAACCTTGTCAAATTATGCTCATTGATTTTAGCAAGACATGCGTTTGATATTTCCGAATGGGACGCCCTTTGCTGTCAGCAGCGTCGATCAATTTTTTCTTTATTCTTTAGTTGTGAAGTAAATATTGCCTCTGACATGTGAGTAGCTGAGATGCATAATCATCGATTGTTTTGAATGTTCTCTATGAATTGTCAGGCCTGTGTGTTTGATTGCGATGTACAGAAACGCTAAAAAGCTGCTCAAACTCTTTGTACTCCTTCTGTTCCTTTTTACTTCGCACATTGTGAAAGTGCATACTTTTTTGTATAAGATTGGTCAAAGTAGAGATACTTTGACTGCAGACAAAACTTGTATGCAGACTAGAAAGGACCGGAGGGAGTACATGTGAAACTGCTACAAACGAGGAGATCACCCTGGGAATAATGCTAGTACGTATTGTTTTGCATGTTCATCCAATGCAAGTGATACAGGAATTCAAACGAATCGAAATAAATTCATTCATACACGGTCAGATTTCATATAAACATGCCGGATTTCATTAAATTTCATACATTCTTCAACTAAAAAGGGGTGCGCTGGAGGTATAATTAATTAACCGAAGCTACCCACCTGTGTCCCGCTGAGCCGAACAGAAGCTTCAGTGACTTAACTGCAGGTGCAGTTGCGTAACTGACATGTGGCATGTTGGGCCCACGTGTCAGTCAGCCAACTGCACCAGCAGTTAAGTAGAAGCAGCGTTCTTCTCCAGCGCAGCTCTCGGACTCCACGTCGCCGCCAAGAAGCTAACCGGCCGTCAATGGTCAACCCGCCTAGCTTGGCTTCAACCGGAGGGTAGCAGCGGTGGCCTTACTTGGACCCGAGCGGTGGCGACCTACCGTGTTCTACTCTTCCTCGTTTTCTGTGTGGCGCGGCCTCGTTGGCAGCGGCACGGGGCCTCGGCACGGCCTCGGCGGAGCCGGCAATGTCCTCTGTCTCGTTGCCGGCGGGCGACGCCTCAGCGGAGCGGTGGAAATCCTCCCCCACGTTGCCGGCAGGGTGGGGCCTCGGCTGAGCCGGCGATGTCCTCTGCCTCGTTGTTGGCGGGGCGGGGCCTCGGCGGAGCCGGCGGTGTCCTCTGCCTCGTTGTTGGCGCAGCGGGGCCTCGGCGGAGCAGGGCCTCGTCGGAGCCAGCATTGTCCTCTGCCTCGTCCTCGGTCTCGCCAAACAGTGACTCGCCCGCTTCATTGCCCTCTTTGCTAACCTCTTTGTAGGCGGCCGCAGCCTCCGCCACCCGCATGCGGTACCGCCAGCGCTCGAGGCGGCCCTTGCGGGCGGAGCGGTACGAGTCGAGCAGCGCCTCCTGCTCCGCCCGCTCCGCGGCGATCTGCTCCTCCGCCTGCAGGTGCTCCTGGAGGAGATGGTGGTTGTAGGCGGCGTCGGCCTGCGCCTCCCGGAACTGCTCCTCACGCATCTGCCTCACCCTGTCCATATATTGGGCACGGGCCTCGCCGATTGTCATGTTGCAATGCACCGGCGAGGATGGCGCGGAGGAGGGTGTTGGCGCCGGATCGTCGACTACCATGTTCTCCATTGGGACGTCGTCGTCCTCCGGCTGCCTGCCGGCCAGCCGGTCAGCAGCAATGGTTGCCATCTCCTTGTGGTCCGTCGTCCGCCCGTCCCGAAGAGCGCTGGAGCGCGAGGAAGCCATGGTGGGCAGTAGTGGTGTGGACAGGAGAAAGGGAACGGATGCGGATGACTTCGGCTATGGCTGGCGCAGCATTTTATATAGCAATGGTGGGCGGGTGGAGGGACGGACGTGTGGCGCCGGAGTAGCCGCCTTGGCAACCGCGTATCATTAATGTGGGCGGCAGATGGACGGACGGACGGCACTTGTGTCGTTTGAAGGCGGAACAATCGCCTGCACTGGGAAGCGGGGCGGGCGGCGCTGACTGTTTCGGGCGAAAAGCGCGCGCGGGCGAGGAGATGACTTTACTTGGAGAGGATGACAATGGGGACCCACCAGGTCCATAGCCTCACGTACGCAAGTGCCTCCTTATTATATATATATATAAACTATAATTTATTTTGCTTCCTCCTGGTTTCCTGACATCACGGTCCCACACCATTGTCAACCTATGTAGTAGTCAATAAACGAGAGAATTGCACAAGAATCGGCCGACAGCTGGGACCAAGCAGCTCGAGCAGTATTTGTGTTTTTGAGGTGTGAGCACTGCAGAGTTTTTCAATGTTTAGCCCAGATATTAATTTTTCTCCTCTGAACAACAACGAAAACATCGCTGCAGGTATTAACTGGGCGGGCTGTGGCCCGTCTAGCCAGGCCAGATATCCAGCCCAGATATTAATTTTTTTCAAGCTGAAAATGGCTAGCCCAGCTATACTTTTTTTAGGAATACCCAGGCAAGGTCAAGTGGTTATTCTCCGCCCCGCTGGGCTGCAAATCTTTCCTAGGAGGGATGCATTAGGCTTAACAAGAAAATGGGCTTTAAGAAATAATAAATGGGATGTAACTATAAAAAATGCACCAAACACGTGATTACTTTATAAAATATTATTTTTGGATATTGAAAATTTTAATTTCATTAATTGTTGCCAGCGCAATGTTTTATTGGATTTTTACGTAATATCAATTTATATTGAAATTGTATTTAATCTGACTAGAAATTTCGGGATAAACATATTTCGGATCCCATCAAAATGTGGGAAATTTTATTGAATTCTGTTTTGAACGGTTGGTTGAAATGGGCTGTACTTTTAACAAACTGTAAATGGGTTGTAGTAAATTCCATTAGAATTCAAAAATGGGCTACACATTCTTACAAATCTCAAATGGGCTATAAGTTCTCTGCCACACACTTCTGGCCTTACTAAGTTGACGCGTCCCCTAAAAAACAGAGTTGACGCGTATGCAAGGCTTTGTCAACTTATAGTCAACACACGGTTCTAGCAGCAGTGGCCGTTGGATGTCCATCCAACGGATGCCGTGCTTCTTCTTCAATCTCGGATATTCTAGCTTCACCCGCCCAAAAAATGATTCCTCCCCCTGACATCTGGGGCGCACCGTTTCGGAAGCTGACTTGTGGGCCTACTAAGCTGATCTGCATGCACTCAAAAAAAAGTTGACGTACCAAGGGCTTTGTCAACTTAGTCAATATAAACGATTCTAGCTGTAGTGACCGCACGATGTCCATCCAACGGCCGTCGTGCTTCTTCAACCTCTGGTCTTCTTGCTCCAGCCTCCCAAAGCAGCGCCGGTCGTGCCGCCTACTCCTGCCTCCCGTGGCCGGCAGTGCTGGCGCGGAGGCCTCACCGCCCCCTACTACTCCCACCGCTGGCCAGGCCATCCCTCCACTCACCCACACCCCCTGTTATTCTGCGGCGACGGCAGCCTCACACCGCAGCCGAACCAGTGAACACTCGTACTCCTCTGCGCGTGGGCATCCACTGCCGCCTCTTGCCCGGCTCCGCATCGTCCCCTTCCTAGGCCTCGCCGTCGTCCACCGCCGTGGTGCTCTCGGCGCGGCGTGGTCAATCTGGTCAACGACCGACTTCCATCGGAAGAGTACTGTACGTGGAGAGGCTGACAGCTGGGTCCACGGCAGCCGCAAGGAAGTGCCTCCTTATTACGCGGAAAATAATTATTCCTCCACCTGACAGCGGGGACCCATCGGACGGGCCACCAGTATTTTGCGAAAAAAATCATTTCCCCCTGACTGCTAGGACCCACCGGACGGGCCACCGTATTTCGCGAAAAAATGTTCCCCCCGCTGTCAGCTCGGACCCACCGGAAGTGCCTCCTTATTACGCACAAAAAAATGAATACTCCCCCGGCTAGCTGGGACCCACCTTGGTGGGAGGCTGACTTGTGGGCCTACTAAGTTGACGAGGACGAAGGGCTTTGTCAACTTAGTCAATATGAACGATTCTAGCTCTAGTGACCGTACGATGTACATCCAACGGCCGTAGTGCTTCTTCAACCTCTGGTCTTCTTGCTCCAGCCGCCCAAAGCAGCGCCGGTCGTGCCGCATGCTCCTGCCTCCCGTGGCCGGCTGTGCTGCCGCAGAGGCCTCACCGCCCCTACTATTCCCACCACTGGCCAGGCCCTGCGGCGACGGCAGCCTCACACCGCAGCCGAACCAATGAACCGTCGTACTCCTCTCCGCGGGCTTCCACTGCCGCGTCTTCCCCGGCTCCGCGTCGTCCCCTTCCTAGGCCTCGCCGTCGTCCACCGCCGTGGTGCTCTCCGCGCGGCGTGGTCAACGTGGTCAAGGAACGACTTCCATCGGAAGAGTACTGTACGTGGAGAGGCTGACAGCTGGGTCCACGGCCACAGCCCAGTTTTTTGTGATTTGCCAAGTAAGTCGCTTTGTCAGGCCTGTTGGGCTGCAAATATTTCAAGATGAGGAGAGCTTTCATTTGGCTGGCCGAGAAAATGGCCCATCAGTAATGAGAAATGGGTTGTACATTTTTAAAACACATCAAACCGGCAATTAGTTTCAAATATCTTTTTTTTCATTTAGAGATTTTAATATACATTAATTTTTATGCGTGGAGAATTTGTTGGAATTTATATTGATATACATTTATTTTTAAAATCAGTTTGAATGTGAGTCGAAATTTCGGGATTAAAAACAGTTCGGACCGCACCGAAATATGCAAAATTTCATATAATTTTTTAACCGTGGCCACAATATGGGCTGTAATGCTAACAAAAAGAATATGGGCTCCAAAAAAACCTTAAGAATTAGCAAATGGGCTGTAAATTATTAGAAATAATGGCAGATAGGCTCTATGCTGTTTTCCACAGATTTGAGGCTTTCCTAAAAAAAAGGTTGACGCACAAGCACTGACTGTTGGATGTCCATCCAACGGCCGTCCTGCTTCTTCAATCTTTGCTCTTCCTGCTCCAGCCGCTCAAACAACCGCCGGCGGGACTGCCTGCTCCCTCCTCCCCGCGGGCGGCTGTGCTGCCGCGCAGGCCTCACCGCCCCACCGTACTCCCATCGCTGGCCTAGCCATCCCTCTACTCACCCACACCTAGTGTTATTCTCCGGCGACGGCAGACGAACCAGTAAACCCTCGTACAGTCGTACTCCCCTCCGCGTGGGAAACAACTGCCGAGTCTTCCCTGCCTCCGTGTCGTCTCCTTCCTAGGCCTCGCCGTGGTGCTCTCGGCGCGGCGTGGACAATGTGGTCAACGACCGACTTCCATCGGAAGAGTACTGTGCGTGGAGACGCTGACAGCTGGGTCCACGGCCGCAGCAAGGAAGTGCCTCCTTATTACGCGCAAAATAATTATTCCTCCACCTCACAGCGGGGACCCACCGGACGGGCCACCATATTTTGCAAAAAAACGTTTCTCCCCTGACTGCTGGGACCCACCAGCTACACCTTCGCACGCAAGGAAGTGCGTCCGGGCAAAAAAAACAAAACGATTCGGCCCCTGACTGCTGGGACCCACCAGCTACATCTTCGCACGCAAGGAAGTGCCTGACAGTCGGGACCCACCTGGTCGAAGCGTACGTAGCGTTGTCATTCTGGTCGCGAACGTGTACGTACATATATACTGGTGGATGTAGAGGCGCGCACGTGTTGTAGTAGAGGCGCGCACGTAGCATGTACACATACGTACAGCGGCCAGGGTGCAAGAAAGAAAATACGGCCACGTATGTGTACATACGGGCGGGGTCTCGAACGCCTACTCGTGCATATGTACGGCGAGGGCTTGTTGACATGGCTTGGTCAAAACGGAGAAACAGCGTCGTCGTCGTGTTCATGGGGCGGCAACGGAATGCGTCGTGTTCATGGGGAGGCAACGGAATGCGTCGTGTTCATCGGGAGGCAACGGAACGCGTGGGAGCCAATCGGCTGGGTCGGAACGGAATGCGTGGTCGTGTTCATCGGGAGGGCTTGGACGGAACAGGCGATGGAAACGAGGCCTGGCATACCGCACAACGGAGGAAACGGACCTCCTACATTCAGAACGGGGTCCCGTTGATCGGGAGGGGTGTGGCGTACCGCAAAACGGAGGAAACGGACCTCCTACGGTCGAAACGGGGGTCCTGTTGATCGGGAGGGGTGTGGCGTACCGCAAAACGGATGAAACGGACCTCCTACGGTCGAAACGGGGGTCCTGTTGATCGGGAGGGGTGTGGCGTACCGCAAAACGGACGAAACAGACCTCCTAC
>NC_057796.1:471823672-471845690 GCF_018294505.1 Triticum aestivum
CGGCTTCAGTTAGCAGCAGTAGCGAAGGAATCGCTCGATCGGGTTCAGTTAACAACCATCGATCGATCGCTCGGGTTCAGTAACACGTAGCCTGCAGTGCAATCGCTCAGGTTCAGTTAGAGCCCAACGCCTCGCTCGGGTTTAGTTAGAGCCAACGCCTCGCACACACGCGCGTACGTGTACGAGAGAAACGCGCATCGCTCGGCCCCCGACCTCCCACCGTAATCGGGAACTCCCTGAAATTTTCCTCGCCCTCGCTTCTACCACGGGTTTTTCCGTCATGGACGGCCCAAAGAATGTCATGCAGCTGCGTCTCCGGCCCGCCCAGGACGAAAAGCCCATTTTCTGTCATGATTTTTTGTCATAGAAGTAGGAGCCCACCACATCTATGATGATACCGGGTTTTGTCACAATTATCGTCATAGAAGTGTCATATGTATGACAGAAAAAAAATTCGTTCGGCCCAAAATGTCACGGATGTGTTTTTTTTTGTAGTGGCATGCCAGCCAAGCTCCATGCCAAACCATAGGGGAGGGGCGACGAAGCCGCGGGTTCAGCACGCCCTGGAGGCAGGAGTGCTCCTCCAACCGACCTTGCTCCAGGGGCAGTAAGCGGACTCGGAGCGCTCAAGGCCGACGGGGAAGTTGAGGAAGGAGGAGGCCAATTCTCAGGAGGTGCAGCCGCCTCGACGGAAGGAGCCCTGAAGAACTGACGTCAGGGGATGAAAACAACACACAAGGAGCCACAGCGATACGGTACTTACACGTCAACGGCGATGTACTTCCTCCGCTTCAGCGGTCCAAAGATGTTGTTGCCGCTCGGGGATCCTTTCCTCTTGCGGAGCTCCGCGAAATCAACGCAAAGCCGACCATAGCGTTGGACGTGGCGGCCAGCACAGGGCGAAGAGCTTGGAGAGACAACTTCAGGGGTGCCCGGTTGCGGCAAACGGCCAGGCACCGCCTCATCACCAACTCCCGAGGCTTCCGGGGCCTTAGCCTCGGGAGACGCACGCCGCGCCCCCTCAGCGACCGGCGTCTCAGGAGAGAGGTCACGAGCTCCCAAGGACAACGCTCCAGGATCACCGCGCGGCATGTGCTCCTCGGCACTTGGGCCACCAGCTTCCGTCAGAGCTCACCCTCCTGCACCCCCACCAGGGGTGGGCTCGGCACCAGCGGCAAGGAAGGGAACCACGACGACGGGGTTCTCGCGGGGCCCCACCAGACCGATCGGCCGCATCCCCCATTCGTCAAAGGAAGGCATGCTCGCTGCAAACTCGTCCTTGTTCTTGCAGTGATACAGCAGGCAATTCTTCCCAGGCATGTCAGCCGGCAGAGGGACACCCGTCAAGACCTTGAGCACTGTCTGCCGCGTCCCGAGAGGGAGCCCAGACTCCTGGAACCTCATGTGGTCCTGACTGTTGAACAAGGTCCACATTGGGCGAGAATGGCGCTGAAGCGGAGCAACCCGGCGTTTGACGAACTCCTTCACCACCATGGGCGCAGTCACGCCGTGGTCCTTCAGCAGCCTCAACCTGGCCCAGACAAGAGCAAGGCGGGGGCTCGAGAGCTTCTGGTGGCCCCGGTCAGGGTTTGGAACAGCAGGCCCCGCCGGGAGACGAAGCAGGGGGCTGAGCACACCGGCATCAACAAACACCCATCGCGCACGAAACTCGCTCGTGGATGAAGGGAGCTCGAAGTCAATCCCTGCGCCCGCCGTCGCGGCCACGGCCTGGAAGCTCACGCACCCCGAGCATTGCTGAGGACCGGTCAGGTGCAACGAGAAGAAATGGCGGAGGAGGGCCACGGAAGGAGCGATGCCCACCATGGCCTCGCACAAGAAGGCGAAGACGGTAAGAAGGGTCACAGATTGGGGGTCGAGATGAAGCATGTGGATCTGATAATGCTCAAGCACCGCGTTGAAGAAGGCGGAGAAGGGAGGAATCAGGCCAGCCCAGAGGGCATCTATGAAGATCGGGACCTCAGTGGCTGCCCGAGCCGTGCGAGTGCGAGACGCGGGCCAAGCCACCATCTCTCCCCACTCGTTGAAATCAGAGGCAAGCATGGGGCGCACCTTGTCCATGGCCTCGTCGTTGAGCACCCGAGGTTGGCTGAGCGCAGGCTCAAGGGATGGAAGCGCGGTTGGAGACAGAGGTTTCTTCCCCTTCTCAGCCTATTTCGGCGCCATGGCGATGAAGCAGGCGGAGCGCAGGTCAGATTGGAAGGGCAAAGCAGGGCCTCGAGGAAGTAGGGACATTGGAGGAGCCAGGCGTGGGCGGAGGAAGAATAACTGTGTGAGATGCGGGGGCCGCGTAGCCAGGCGGATTCAAGGGCAGCGTGGGGAAGCGGAGACACCCACGTCCAATCAACCGCCACGCGTCAACCGAGGCCGCAGGCTTTTGGGGCCCACGGCGCTCCGTACTTGACCCTTGGCTTCGCCGCGAAGCCAAGCCCGAGCGCACCTTGGGCCCGGGGGCTACTGTCGGCGTTCTGGGAACGGGGGTCCCCAGAATTGCCTGCCTGCGGCCAACGGCGTGGCTAAGCCAGCGGGCCGTACGGTCCATCTTCATCAACAAGGCATCCAAGACCCTCGCGAGGCGGACGATGCAAGACCTCCTCAGAAGTAGCCTAGTCAGGAAGGCTCACGAGGAGCGGAGATATCAAGGCGGGGCAAACCTCACGAGGCTCTCGTGACGTGAGCCATGACGATCGATACCAGGCGGGCGCCAGCGCGTGCAGCGTCCTTGTTTCCTCTTTGGTGCTAAGGAGGCCAGCGCAGGCGAGGAGTACCGAGGCATCAGGCAAAGGTTGCCATATCGGTGTAACGAAACCAAAACCAGAAGGACGGCGAGACGGAGGTCATCGTGGAGCCCAAGACGGCATCACCACCAGAGCCTTTTGCAGGCGAAGACCGCTTTTGTCAGGATAGCTTGTACTAGCTGCCCCCCTTCAAATTTGCCCGCCGTTGTTGGCTCCCTTCCCACTTGATATTTGGGAAGAGGACCAGGGCTTATATAAGTAGAGCTAGCCACCACAGTAGGGGCATCGAGCAGTTCATCCAGCTCTCACCCACTAGTTCACCAAGCACAAGAACACCTCTACCTCAGGAGGCTGTTCTTCCCCTTGTACTGTTCATCATCAGCCCAAGAGGCAATCCACCACCACCACACTGGAGTAGGGTATTACACCACAACGGTGGCCCGAACCAGTATAAATCTCGTGTCTTTCTGTATTGTGAGTTCGTTGAGTTCGTCCGCAAGATCTTAATGAGCTAGGGCGCGGATCGATAGAGAGAGAGAGACTTCGCGCGCACCCCAGTGTTCGAACCTTAAGGGTTTTGCCGGAACCCCACATCCAACAAAGATGTACTGGACAAAGATGAAGGCCACCGATATTGCAGCGAAGAGTCCACCCGGGGGTAGGGATCATCACACGGCGGAGCATTATTTTGAGGATGTCGTAGAGGGCGCCCGCTTGATAGAGGGTCAGTGCTCGAAAGATATTGTGTTCGAGTGAATGTATCAGGATTGTGATAACAATATTATGATATATTAAGGGTGTGTTATGTTTATGCCTGTTGCCTGAAAGGTATTTCCTCCTGTGCGGCCGTTTTTTATAATCTGAAAGTTTGCCAGTCGTCGGCTTCAGCCCCCTCACATATAATGCAGGGGTGTTCGGAATAGCAACTGACTACACTTGACCCAACGTCTTGGTCCGTGAAGGAGGTGTCAGTGTGGTGAACTAGGCAATCAGACTATAGGGCTTTAACACCTTCATTTAGCCATAGGAGTTTGACGGTGGGTCTACGATATAGCCCCTGGTATGTACGTGTTTATCTGAATATGGTGTGTTTACATAGGTGACCGGAAGAACGGCCCTTCGTGTAATACGGAAGGAATCGCGAAAGATTCTGATAAGTCATCGAGTGGTTGACCAGGTCTCGTCGCATCATGACAGTCAGTTTTTGGCTTTCTCTACTGAGGTGTTTGACCATGTGAACCGGAAACACAATCGCAGTAGTTCTCCCTTTACAACCCTAGCCGATAGAGTAACCAAAGGAGCCGGGCAACCCAACTATTGACCAAAGACATGATTCGGAGCTGATGCATATAAGGCCAAACTCGTGACGCCGAAGTATGCTATAAAGCTGTTCGGACTTTTCGGCAACTAATATGTTGCCTTATCGAGCCCCTGGCAATTTGTGCCGCGGTGCGTGCATGAAACAACCGAAGAAGTGAAATTCAGTCCTAGAAAAAGCAAAAACTGAATGCGGATTATGTTCACTGAAATCTGATTAATTCGTCAAACGAAATCTTTCAGATTACAACACCACTACCAGGCCATTTGACATGCCAGGGGCCGAAGGCTGAAAAAAAGGCACTTTACAGGTTTGAAATAAAGTGTTCGGTCTACAAAAAATCATTTGGACCTCCTGTCGCATGTCTGCGATGCCTTCGCCTCAGCAAAGAGATTCCTTAACAGGAATGGCCTTTGGTTATTTATACGAAGCCGAACTCGGAAAGAGTCCTTGTAAGTCCGTAGGATAAACAGGTTTGAATTCACCTGTAGTAAAAGGTAAAAAATGGTTAGAAAAAAAAGGAAGGCTATAGGGGTGCGAACCGCATTGTAGGCCTGTCCGTATGGTGCCTCCGCCGATGACCAAGGTATTTCAAGTGCATAATTATGCATGCGTGATACAAACTTCGCCGGTATATGAGGCGAACGACGGAGGCCGAACTGCTAATCCAGCTCTGGAATTGATCGGTCCTGCATAGTAGAGGTCGGCGGCTTGATGGCCGATGAGATATGCGGCTTAGTGAGGCCGCTTTGCACTTTGGCTGCAATAGCCGCAGTATGCTCCTCTCTACGGAGGGAGCGTTCCGTATTTCCGTTTATAGTGATGACGCCACGTGGACCGGGCATCTTAAGCTTTAGATAGGCGTAGTGTGGGACCGCATTAAAACGAGCAAAAGCGGTCCGCCCGAGCAGTGCATTGTAGCCGGTGCGGAATGGGACAATATCGAAGATCAAGTCTTCGCTTCGAAAGTTGTTCGGCGAACCGAAGACGACTTCCAATGTGATTGAGCCCGTGAAGTGAGCTTCTACACCAGGTATTACTCCCTTGAAGGTAGTTGTGGTGGGCTTGATTCTCGAAGGATCAATGCCCATCTTGCGGACAGTGTCTTGGTAGAGTAGATTGAGACTACTGCCGCCGTCCATGAGGACTCTCGTGAGATGGAACCCATCGATAATTGGGTCGAGGGCTAGAGCTGTCGAACCTTCGTGCTGGATACTGGTTGGGTGGTCCTTACAATCAAAAGTGATCGGCAGGCCGCCCATGGGTTAAATTTCGGGGCGACCGGCTCTATAGCGTAGACGTCACGTAGTGCGCGCTTGCGCTCCCTTTTAGGGATGTGTGTCACATATATCATGTTTACTGTTTTCACTTCGGGGGGAAATTGCTTCTGTCCCCCGGTGTTCGGTTGGCGAGTCTCTTCGTCATCGCTGTCACTGGGCGGCCCCTTCCCCTTGTGTTCGGCATTTAGCTTGCCGGCCTATTTGAAGACCCAACAGCTTCTATTGGTGTGATTGGCTGGTTTATCGGGGGTGCCGTGTATCTGACATGGACGATCGAGTATGCGGTCCAAGCTGGATGAGCCCGGATTGTTTCTTTTAAACGGCTTCTTCCGCTGGCCGGACTTGGAGCCACTGAATCCGGCGTTGACCGCCGTGTCATCGGTATTATCACCGTTGCTTCGACGCTTGTGTCTGTTGCGTCTGGGCTTGCCATTGCTATTTCTGGCTTCAGAGGTGCCAGGTTCACTTGCATTGTTATTGCTACGGGCTAGCCAGCTATCTTCGCCCGCGCAAAAGCGGGTCATGAGCGCCGTGAGGGCTGCCATGGACTTCGGCTTTTCTTGGCCAAGGTGCCGGGCAAGCCATTCGTCGTGGATGCTGTGCTTAAAGGCCGCTAGGGTTTCGGCATCCGGACAGTCGACGATCTGGTCCTTTTTGGTTAAGAACCTAGTCCAGAATTTCCTGGCTGACTCTCCGAGCTGTTGGACTATGTGACCTAAGTCATCGGCATCCTGAGGTCGGACATATGTACCTTGGAAGTTGTCTAGGAAGGAGTCTTCCAAGTCCTCCCAGCTGCCAATGGAGTTTTCGGGCAGGCTGCTCAACCAGTGCCGAGCTGGTCCCTTGAGTTTTAGCGGGAGGTATTTGATGGCATGAAGATCATCACCGCGGGCCATATGAATATGGAGAAGAAAATCCTCAATCCATACCGCGGGGTCTGTTGTCCCATCATATGATTCGATGTTAACGGGTTTAAACCCTTCTGGGAATTCGTGCTCCATTACTTCATCAGTGAAGCAAAGGGGTGTGCGGCGCCTCTATATCGGGCCAAGTCGCGACGTAGCTCGGATGGAGTCCGTGTGCGGTTTTCGGCCCGGCCGGGCGTGGTTATGTTTATCACGTCCGGCTAGATGGTCGCCGTTGCACGTCGGGGCACGCCCCCTCGATCCGTAGATCGATCTGGTCTGACCTGCTCTATTGTCCAAGTCCTGCCGCAGGTCATATGTATAACCCCGAGTTGTTATGTCTCTGCCTTTACGACGAGGTAGTATGGGCTGGTGTTCGGCTTGAGTTGCCGCTTTGTCCCGGCCACGTGGTGGTCGGTTAGCCGCATTACGCGTTGATGGTACGGGCTCCAGCGCCTCGTCATTGAATTGAGGTAACAATTTGCGCTTCGGGTAACTTTTGGTTGGGCGCTCGAGGCCGTATTCCTCGGCTGCCAGGACATTAGTCCACCTATCATTGAGCAGATCTTAATCAGCTTGAAGCTGCTGCTGCTTCTTTTTCAGGCTCCTTGCAGTGGCAATTAGCCGGCGCTTAAAGCGCTCCTGCTCGAGAGGTTCCTCAACGATAAAGTCCTCATCGCCGAGGCTCACCTCGTCCTCGGAGGGTGGAAGATAATTACTGTCCTCCGAGTCTTCGTTTATGGCCTGTTCATCAGGGCTAACTTGCCCATCTCCCCGATCGTCCTGTTCAGAAGTTGGCTCGACGGGGTCTTCTCAGTCTTCGGCATCGTCCGGAGTGTTGTTGTCTCCTGTGCTGGTATTGCTGCCCTTTCCACGGCGTGATTTGGAGCAGCGCCGCTGACGTCGGCGCTTTGGCTGTATCTCAGGAGGTTTATCCTCAACTGGGTTTTCCTTGTCATCGCCATTAGCTTCTTTGGGTGTATCCACCATGTACACGTCATACAAAGAGGTGGCCGTCCAGCATCCGGTAAACGGCGGGTTTTGGGCCTGCTCTTCTCTGGCATCGTCGTCCATACCGTCGATGTCTTCGGAGCCGTAATCGAGCATGTTGGTTAAGTCCTCGACAGTGGCTATAAAGTGGTGGGACGTAAAATTCCCTGCTCTCAACCCCTAGTCCGGGCTGGGCGTAGTTTGGACTTTGCTCCTCTGTGATGACAAGGGATCGCATTAGGTCCAGAGCCTCGCTTAAAGGCGAGGATTGGCCGGGGATAAGAGAGTCCGTGGAGTACGGCGGGAGGGAGACTCCTGGGCCGATCTCGCGTGATGCTGACTCCGAGGGTTCGGAACCAGTGCCCGGAGAAGAGTCCGGCTCCATGATGGTTGCCAGCGACACTACTTCCCCCAGCTCTCCCGTAACGGGCCTAGTGGTCGCAGATAGTCTGGCGGGCTCAGGAAACCCATCTTTGGACCTGGCGATACGCTCCGGATCTAAGGCCAGAGCGGAGGTTGGGGTTGCGAATCCTTGGAAGATCAAGTCTCCTCGGATATCGGCGACATAATCCAGATTTCCAAAACTAATTTGGTGACCTGGGGCGTAGTTGTCGATCTGCTCTAGATGGCCAAGCGAATTGGCCCGCAGTGCGAAGCCGCCGAACATGAAGATCTGGCCGGGGAGAAAGACTTCCCCCAGGTCAGCATTGTTGTAGATGATTGATGGAGCCATCGAACCTTCTGATGACGACACGGAGGAACTCTCAATGAAAGCACCAGTGTCGGTGTCAAAACCGGCGGAACTCGGGTAGGGGGTCCCGAACTGTGCGTCTAAGGTCGATGGTAACATGAGAGAGGGGACACGATGTTTACCCAGGTTCGGGCCCTCTCTATGGAGGTAATACCCTACTTCCTACTTGATTGATCTTGATTAATATGAGTATTACAAGAGTTGATCTACCACGAGATCGTAATGGCTAAACCCTAGAAAGCTAGCCTGTATAATTATGATTGCCTCTACGGACTAAACCCTCCAGTTTATATAGACACCGGAGGGGACTAGGGTTGTACAAAGTCGGTTACAGAGAAAGGAATCTTCATATCCGAACGCCAAGCTTGCCATCCACGCCAAGGAGAGTCACATCCGGACACGGGAGAGAGTCTTCTGTCTTGTATCTTCATGGCCCATCAGTCCGGCCCATGTCCAACAGGCCGGACGCCCGAGGACCCCTTAATCCAGGACTCCCTCAGTGGCACTGAGAATAAGGCGGTGCATATTTGAACGCAGAAGCAAGAAAACATTGTGGAGTAGTCGGGTATGGTATATCCAAAGGGCATTTGACCGATCCCAAATAAAGATAATTAGCCTGTTGACCCTCCTCCAATTGCTCCTGCAATAAAAACCTGTCAGACAGAGGGAGCGGATTTTGCACCGAGGAAATCATGGTGGGCAATAACTCCTTTTCCACGTCAGCATGCAATGAAGATGGCAACCCAATTACCGGATTAGCATTCAAATTTTCTGCATGATGATTCAAACTGCATGCTGAAGAACTTTCTTTGAACAATGGCAAACATGAACCGGATGTGGAAGCTTCGGCATGATTCTTGTTGGAGAAAGCCATGTAATTTATCGGACGTAACTCAAACTTGGATAGTTCTGGCAAGATAGTCCTACACCCTTGATCACGTGAATGCAAAAATTTTGAAGCATATCGAACTGCGATTGGATGCCGAGCCGATAGTTCATGAAGAACCTCATCAACATGCCAGGTTGAGTGTAAACTTGCAAGCTTGGCAAAGTGGCATTAAACAACTGAAAGTGACAAACGAAGTCTGGCCAAATTCTATCCCGAAGGCCATAAATGAAATGGCCAACCTTGTTATTTGCCACAGAGAAACGAAATGCCTGATGATTCAACCTCAACACCTTGAAACCAGTACTGATTCCCCCAATGCAACATTGCAAAGCAATCAAAACTGATTCTTCCGAGAGAGCAAAAGAGGCCGAGGAAAAAGAAACCACCAGGAAGAACTCTTTGGTGTCTCGAGAGGGAGAAAAGTGTACCGTGGATCCAAACCTTCTCCTCACCTGTTCTGCAAGGGCAATGCCCGGAGAGAAATCCCAATGAAGCAATCCTTCCATGAAGATCAGATGGAGTTAGATCCATGGTGGTAGGGTGGTGGGACAGGGGAGAGGAGGGTGGGAGGGTGGGAGAGCCATCCTCCGGTGTTACACAGACTCTTGGTTATGTGAGAACATACCCGACGGGTGATAGCAATAACCGACTGTTATCTTTCACTCTCGATGATATGTTTCAATTGACAACGTGGATAAACATGTGGAATAACCGATGTTATAATCCAGATAAATTCCAGATAAAAATTTCCAAGAATGAAGAAGTATAATTGCTATAGTGAGTACATTATGATGTTTTCCACAATTAGTATATATGATGATTAAAAAAATTCTACTAAAAATACAAATAGGATGGTCAAAAAATGTTCACATACAAAGTACCTTGAGGAGAGAATCCTTGAAAGTCGAGAAGAAGTCATCGTCCCTACCATGATCTATCTTCTCCTACGGGGTCACCGCATGGAGTAGTGCTCAATGCAGTCACTGATTTACAATGTTTAGGTATAGGCTAAGTTGTCACATCTTGTGGTGCATGACATCTTGCTGTGGAGTGCATTGCATGCTCACGATTTGAGAAGTGGTTGGTGGCTCATGACGCTTGCAGTCTTGGTGGTACTGGTTGTTGGCCAGCTGCTACGGAGTGTGCCGCTGGAATCTTTCAATATATATGATCGGTTGGTTCCTGCTCTATATGTGCTTTTCTCCTTCCCGTGCTTCCAAGGTCTACGTGGTGACAAAAATAGGATGGGAAAACATGGATTTTTAGATTGAGATAGAGTTCAAATCTAGTGGTTGCTTTGGAGCGGCTACGACGTCTACTATGGGTCACAGGTTGCCGGTCTCTAGCACAACACCACATGTGTTGGCCCAATCGAATTGAAATGCTATCATCAATTTATATTGAACTTTTTCCCCTTGTGAAAAATCTATTTTTATAAAAGAAATATTATTAAAGATACCATTTTGTATATGCTATGTTGAATACATTTTGGCTATAGCTTGCTTGATTAATTATGTAAGCGGCGTCATGTACACTAATGTGCATGTCTTTCAAGTTGCCTTAATATATATCATTACAAATGTGTTATACATCGTTGATGTGATTTTATTTTGTAAAAAATAAGTTTAACAAACTCTAATTATAATAGATATCACCATGAATCAAGAACAACAATATTATCATGTTGCACACTTGTATATGTTATTTCTATAGAATCATTAAATACCTAACAAACTTGGTTGAGATTTTTGACATTGTATATAGAAGTATTTATCAAAGAACTAGGGGAAGTTTCTAGAGTACAACTATTGAGAACATGCTTAAGAACGAGGTCGATTGGAATCTTTAGGATTTTTTCCTTATGATGGTCGTTCGATTCATCGAATTGAATCATAGGAATTTATCCTAAGGATTATTTTGTAAAACATTCCATAGAAAATTTAGCAACCATTCAAACCTCTTGAAAGGAATCATTTTGTTTTCTTGTGATGTAGTCCAACAAGTCAAAATCCTTTAGGACTTAAACGGACATGACATTGCAATCCTATGTTTCCTTATTCCTACGTTTTTAAATATTGTGAACCGAAGAGGCCTAATTCTAGAGGGTGAAAGGGGCCTAATTCTTGCTAACATTATTGAAAAGGTGAAAGTTGACATTATTGATCTCAGAGCGACATCAGAAATATAACGAAACAACTTGCATTAGTGAATGTCCTTTCGTGAAGAATGCTTCTTGCCATAGGTTCATGATGCCAAGATTTGTGGGTATTATGTAACATACACAGTATAACTGAGCCATCGATCACACTAAGTAAACGAAGTCATGGAGTAGTTGCTTGTGACATATGTTGAGAAAGAAGAGGCCTTGACTTCAGTTACTCTTGTTCATTGGTTTTGCCCCTTTTAATTTGTTGTGTTTGTTCTTCCTTCATTTGTATTTTGATCTTCATTGATTTTCCTCCACTTGAATAATTATGATTTTGTGTGTGTGGCTTTTCTCGTTGCATCCTATCCCATTGATTTTCATTTTTTTCACTTGCATAATTCAATTATTCATTTTAAAATTTGGTTGTGTCTACCTTTTTTCTTTTTGTATTCTACCCTATTGATCTTTCTTTTTTGACTTGCATAATTTTATCACATTCAAACCTATAATATGGATGATACATCTAGATATTTTATTTTTTATCATCTCTTTCATCTAGCCGAGAAGGAAAAAACTCATTGCGGAACAAGCCACGACTCTTCTAATCAATTACGTTACAAAGAAGTACTTTATGAACGGGATTGACCCACTTCCTACCATAGTGCTTGAGAACCATGATTTGTTTCTTGCTCATCAGCTATAGAAGGTTTTAACCCATCAAATGAACTCGACTTGTAAATATACCAACTTTCTCATTCAAATTGATTTGGAGCTATTTAAATTTCTACTTTACCATCTGTTCGATTTGTAGAGCCAATTCCTTTGAAGAATTATCAACTTTGTCTTTCCTGGACTGAACAAAGTGGAACACCAAGTATCATCGTAGTTGGCTCTGTTAGTGACTCATAAGCAAGAAGGAAATTGGAAACATAGAAATCTACACAAGCTTCCATGTAGGCCCTTGGTTTAATAATCACCAAAGAATTCAATGCCAGCACGAGTTCCATGTCTTTCCTCGAGTGAACAGAGTGCCGACAAGTTTTTTTTTAAGAATCCATTGTTTTCTTGCAACCTTTTAATCCTAATTTGGTTCCATTGCATACACCTAGGTAGCTAGGTTTTTTCTACGGAACTAAGCTTCACGTGATAGGGAAGCATGCGTGATTGTGCACGAGACAAGACAGACTACAAGAATTAGAGCTACCTAGGTATGTTGTTGTGAATGGCTGCAATATACTGCACATGATTGACACGGCTAGAAGCATGATTTACTCAACAATGGGCATGGTGATTTATAAGTGGCCTTTTTTTTATACCGAAAATCATATTATCTGTGAACTTGTGTTTTATTTTTTCTATGCAAGCTACGCTTTTTATGAATGCACATCTATATGTATATCGATGTTTTTAGGTTTAAGTCAAGGGTTGAGATGTCTCTACTATCTGTACTCAATGGTGTTTTCGTCTCATATCCCCTCACAAATATATTGTCAAGGTAATACATTAGCAAAACAAAAATCACACTCATTTTAAGATTTTCATAAAAAAAGTTACATGCTTACTCTAAACAATGTTTCTTTCAAACAAATTCTCTATCATTAACTTATACTATGCTTCATAAATTTCTGATGTTTTTTAACATTGAATTATTTGTTAACAGTTGCCACGGCAACGCCCGAGGTATCATCTAGTTCTCTTTATTTTTAGGGTAATGTTATCTTGGGACCGTTCTCTTGGGACGAAATTCTAGCGAAGGCCCCACAAACCACAGGATCAAGATCTGATGGTGGCAGTTTTTTGATGAAAAATGCACTAAAAATAATAAAATGCCATGCTTTTTGTAAACAAAATCATCTCAAAACACAGAAACGGGCAACCATGCCCGTTCGCAAATGCCATCCTGCCCGGCGAACGGTCCCTGGCTATTGTGGTCCTTTTTTTAGTGTCCATCTCTGAAGTCTCAGGCCTGCCATCAGGTTTGTATGCACAACTTTACTTACTCGCAGCCATCCACATCAATTTATCTTCATTTTCCAAATATATAGTACCATTCAGTGTTGACTTATCCTAGAGCTATAGCCAGAGTGGCTAGCGGATTACTCCGTATGACTGTAGCACCTCATTGTAGGCAATAGCATAGCAAGCCAGTAACCACTCAATTTCTCTAAGAGCATGGTTTATAATATAGCCAACAGTTGGCTATATATTATTGCCATGTCATCAAGAGCTAGCAATATCATTCACTCATACAATAAGGTTGGCTCTAATGCTAGTGATTTTTTTTCCACCCTCTCTCGTCCTTTTCTCCTCTCATTTACTGATTTTACCTATGAGTATTTGAAGAAGCTAGCTATTGCATTAGAGCCCACTCCCTCTCTTTTTGTTTGTCTCTCTCTTTCACATAAACAAAAAATGCCATGTAAGCGGGCTTGTAGTCCACTATTGTACTTGCTCTAAAAACAGCGGCTAATCACTATACTACTCCTTATATTCTATAATGTAAGACGTTTTTTGACAACCATAATACGGCTAATAAGTGGGATTTCAATTTGTGGCTGTCATGATGATTGAGAGCTACTCTTAATCATCATGACAACAGTGTAGTGTCAAAAAAACGTCTTACATTTTTTGACATCATGACAGAAGTGTAGTGTCAAAAAAGTTCTTACATTTTTTAAAGGAGGAAGTAGCTCTCAATCATCATGCAGCCATAAATCGAAATCCCACTTGTTAACCGTATCATGCTACTTGCAAACAGTGTGTCATACATGAAAAAGACAGGTGTGCATCGTATAGACACGAGTCACACGACCGAAAGTCTACTACTAGCTCCGATATCTGTACTCCTTTTTCCGTTTCTCTCTCGTGACAACCCAAAATAGAAGTATACACCGCACTACTAATGGTGCATGCCGCGCGCTGGATCGGCTGCAGCCTCTTTCAATTCCGGTAGCTAGCCAGCCATAAGTGGTGGCCGCTCGACCGATCCTCGCCTCTCCCGGCGGCCGGCCGCGCGATCCACAGCACCCATTTATGGGGCAGCATTGATACCGGTCGCATCGTAGTACGTACGAGAGCAACGTCCACCCGTTCCCCCGGCTGGTCGACGACGATGCATGCATCGGTCGGCCGAGCCCCCACCCGCGCCCAGGCCCCGGGCACACGGGAGGAGGAGGAGGAGACGGATCCGTCGACGACGGCGACGAGACGATCCCCACCACGTGATCGTGCGCGTACCTCCGCCCTGCCCCCCGAGCGGCACGGGCGAGATTTTTTCATAAAGCTTTCGCTCTGGCTTTGGTCAAGCGTGCTGTCCACAGCACACACGCACGGGGGCGGTGATCACGCTCTGGTCGGGGGGACACGGGAGCAGAGCGGCGCACGCAACAGCGATCACGAAATGACATGGCTGCCACGATCACATGTCACTCACTCTCCCTGTAGTACTACGTGGAAATGACGTGGCTGCCCCTGTCTCTCTCTGCTCTGCTCGCGCCCGGAAAAGCGGAGGGGCGTCTCCCCGGGCCGTCATGTCATCCTCAGCCCCATCCCTGGTGTCTCTCTAGTCACTACCTACAGGCTACAGCTTGCTCGTAGATAGTATCGCCCAGACATCCATCAATGACAGCTCGGAGCGTAGCCAAGCTCGTAGCTAGCCTCTCGTCACAAGCCAACAACACTATTTGACTGTTCAAGTACTGCACTGCAACAGCTGGCTGGTCAGCGGGCCCGTGCATGCCGGCCCTACGGCGCAGCTCGGCCCTCTCATACGCAGCCAGCCAAAGAGAGCCAGACCGGCCAGGCTTAAAGCAAGCAAAGCATACGACGACACGGGAGCGGCTCCGTAGGCCCGCCCGGCCCATGGCCCGGACACCGTCGCCCCCACCCCCACAGTGGAGCGCAGGATCAATCAATCTTCTTCCCGTAACAGCTAGCACCATGCAATGCAATGCAATGCAATGCGACTGACTGCGTCGCCCGGAATCATCGAGGAAATGCGATGACCTTCTACTCTACCCCAATGTTCTGGGTTTTCTGAGCCGGCCGGCCAGTTTTATTAATTACCATGGCCACCGGCGGTGACGTTGCTCGCCGCGCGGCGTCAACGGAGCAGCACGTACGTACAGCACGGGCACGTTTACCGCGACGCAGCGGCAGCGGCAGTGCCGTGCAATGGCAGCAGGCAACAGCGTCGTCAGCAGGAGCGAGCAGAGCGGGGCGCTCGTGATCCATGGAACGGAACCGGAGCAGAGCAGGCGAGGGAGGGCGCGCCCGGGTCCCCAGGAGCGCGCGGCGCAGAGGCTGCCTGCCTGCACCACGACGACGACGACTGCTTCCTTGCTGCCAACGGCAGCGCTGCCCCACGCCCGATAAAAGCGAGGAGAAAGGTGGCCTAGCCCGTCTCAGTTTCGCACGCAGCTAGCTACAGTCGCCGCTAGTACTACGTAGAGTGTAGCTGTGCGCTCCCTATAGGCTGTAGCCATCCTCTTTTTTAGTCCGCAATTTATCGGTAATTGGCTATGGCTCCTAGGTGCATATGCACCCATTGTCTAAAACACATTTTAAAAAGTTGAAAAATCCCGAACAAAAACCCCGTGTGTATATCCGGAACTCTATGTGTGTGCACAAAGTTTCCGGTGAAAAACGAGGTTTTTTGTGGTTTGTGTAAAAAAGATAATTTCTATGCTCCAGTATAACTATTCATGAGGCATTTCTTTATCTTTTTTACACAAGCCACAAAAAATGCTGTTTTTCACCGAAACTTTGTGCACGCACATAGAATGTCCGGATATACCCACGGGATTTTTGTTTCGAATTTTTTAATTTTTCAAAATGTGTATTTAGACAATGGGTGCATATGCACCTAGGAGCCAGAACACCGCGTCCTTTATTTATTTGCTTGCCCTACTACGTCTCCTGGTAGCTGTAGCTACACCGAGAGGGTCCTGGCGTGCACGTTTGTTTAATGCACGTTTGTGTCCTGGGGCTCTGCCATGAGTAGACGATCATCACGGTCATCATCATCACATCTAGCAGCACGACGCACGTCGCTGTAGATATATAGATGTGGGGTGTGTTCTCTCCCTGCATAGATACAGATATACAGAGGTAGGAGTATGCATGCATGCGTTGGGTGGGATGGATGTATGTGTCCTGCTGCCTATGTGTGAATCAGACGGGTGTGTGTATCTGGCCGGCCGGCCGGCGTGGTGACTGCGGGCCGCTTTTGGTCGTTTTCCGCCTTCCCTTTCGACGGAGCGGTGGCACGGCATGGCCATGGCAGCACCCAGCAGCGACAGCGCCATCAAATTCGGCACCGCGCTCAGTAAAGTAGACAGAAGCGAGTCCTGAGCCAGGCATGGTGAGCCATGGATATTTTGTGCCTATTCGGTTGCTCCTCAATTTGCTTTGCACCTGTCCTCTTGGCACCCCGCAAATTGTTATCCGCTGCCCGGACGGTCACGGCAAACATAAAAACAACCGAAGTACACACAGAGAGAGAGACACATGAGCGAGCTGGTGGGTGCTTGCGTGGGCATGGGCATGGCGCGGTACGTGGACGCGCACAGTTTGCGTACGAAGATTCGAGCGCATACACAAATAAGTATATATCTGCATCGACCGTCGGTACGCCAAGTACACAGCCATCGCGCTCGAATAGGGAGAAAATGCACGGATCATTGGCAAGGACGACGCGTCCTGGAAGGTGGAGGGCAAGCAATAAATGGGCTCATAGTCACGGTAGCGGCAGCCCAACGCTGTCGCCGCGGGGATACTCTCAGCTCGCCGCCGTGGATGCAGGGGAAGCCGTAGACGGGACGGGACGGGACGGGACGGAGAGTTTAAGAAGAACGGGACAGACAAATCTTCTCTCCCAGAGAGCGAGGACCACGTAGGACGTAGTACCTCATGTGATCCCGACCGGTGATACGCGCTCCTCCATTCCATCGACGATGATGGATGGACCACGGGCTGGGGTTGCCGACCGGGCCAATAATGGCGAGGTGGCGTGCCACCGCACGGACATTAACGTCCCGCTCGAACCGGAACGGCCCAACGAACCAGGCGAGACAAGACTCGCCGTGTTAATGTCGCCGGTGCCGCTACTCCGGCCCGGGCTAGCTGCAGCTGGGGATTTCTCTTGTGGAGGAGGTCGGGGGACACGAGCAGATGGCTACAGGGCACGAGTAATGGACGCCCGGGCTGCAGGAGGGGAGGTACGGTTCCTCCGCCTTCGATGCGCTTTGACCCCATCGCCATTAACGACTCACCTCGCGATGCATGCCACTGCTGTGATGGTGTGTGTACCTTGTGATACTCTACTATACTCCTACCAGCTGGAGTACTGTACGCCCGTACTGTACACGAGACAAGAAGCTGCGAATACAGGGAGCGGGATTAGGCGTAGCAGACAGACTGGCGCGGGCGCGGGTGGGTACGCACGTACTACACGCGTAAATAAATAGTATAAATACGGTCAGTGCCGTGCGCCGCAGGGCGACCTGCCACAAGTACGCTCGATTACTACAGTACCGGTGCTGGTATGGTGTAGTAGTACTACTACGTAGTAACTCGTAGAGTATAGTACTAGTACTGGTAACGTTAATGTGGATGACAGGAAGAGTGCGTGTATCGCGGAGAGTAGACAGGGATCGCTGATGTGACGGACTGCACTGCACTGCTGGTCTTGCACGGTGTCGTCTGCCGTTCCAAGTTCATTGACGTGGATTCGATCGAGGCAGACGACTGTAGTAAGTCCACTACTCCTACTGGCTAAGGGGGTGTTTGGTTTAGAAGTCCTAGGACTTTTTCTAGTCCCAGGGACTCTAGTAGAGTCTTTTTCTAGTCCCTGTAGAAAAAGTCCCTCCCGTTTGGTTCCTAGGAACTTTTTAGGGACTTTTTCTAGTCTCTGGGACTAAAAAGTCCCTGAACCAAACACCCCCTAAAAATGCTAGGGAGTTGTCGAGAATTCATAGTTTCCAGCTCCAAGAAGCATTTCTAAATCAATCTACAGCGGTGTGCTATTTCTGAATTCATGGCATAGCACGGATAAGGTGGTTTGCTATTTCTAGCCTGTATGATAAACATAGCAGGTTCTACGCCGGCTATGTTTCCAAAATGCCATGCAAGTGCTCGACCCGTTTATAAGTGTATCTACTGAAAAAGATGTTCGCCACAAATGAGCATCAATACATCACTGCAGCTTTGACTATCTCTACATAGGGCCTCTTTCATTCAGAGACTTCCTACGGAAATTTTTGGAGGATTCTACCCCTTCAAAAATATTTCTATGTGGGTGGCTGATTCTACATTGGCGTGACACAAAGCAATGGCTAACCTAGAAATTCATTACCCAATTACTAGTAGGATTTAATGGAAAACTACGACAGCGCTGACCTCAAATCTCCGTCACTCATATGTGAATGGATAGCTCAAGATGAAGATCACGCATACGCCGAAGGAGATGACAACGGTCCACCCCTCGACCAGGGAGTGGGTTTGTCGACCGCAAGATCGTACCACGACCATCATGAACGAGCAATTCATCATCTAACTATCGACCAACATAGAAGGGCCGACGTCCGCTCGCCTTGAATTTCGTACCAGAAACATGTGAAGATGACCGAAAGATGCAGGGAGAAAGATCAATTTTATGGGATCACGTAAAGTTATACTCACCTCACGGGAAGTATTGGAGAGGTTCTTTTTACCTCAACATCCCGTAAACGACGATTAATTTAGAGATATGAGAGCTATTGTAGAAGTTTTTTACAGTCGAGACAACATGGAGACAAATGCGTGTTGGCCTCGAGCTCAAAACTCCCTTCTGCAATACAACAATTTTTTATTTTTACAACAATATTAAAAGAACCCAAGAAAGGCACAATCATATACCGTATGCCACTAACGCATGGGGACCACAAGTGCTATGCCCACTCATCCAACAAACCGTGATATTTCGAAAACAATACTCCCACGTGCGCGACGCAAAAAAGGAAAGAAATCCCGCTGATTTCCTCATGCCCTCCCCAAAAAATTTCCTCCCCGCCTCCTGCCACGTCCGCTAGTGGAAGTGCGGAACCGCCACCACCATGTTCACACGTGGAAAAACACCAAACCGAACCGGCGCCTCCCGCGGTAGGCAGTAGAAAATTTTTGGGCCAAGGACGCGAATTTCTCCTTCACATATTTATGAAGCAAAACATCTTACCACAACCCAGTTTCTTTTTCTAGTTCCATAACCATTTGGCAAGCAAAGCTTTATTCATAAGCTCCAAGTTCAAATTCTCAATCCCCCTTGATTTTTGGATTAGCAACATGTTTTCCAGTTTACAAAATGGTACTTTTTCTTATCTCATCAGCTTACCAAACCAACCTATCTCTAAAACATCCGCGTTCTTCCTCATTCCAACATGAATGGGCTAGAAGGACATCATGAACAAAGGATTGTAGCTAAATATGTTTTCATTAGGGTAACCTTACCTACAATGTTCAAGAAAATATTCCCTTACATGCAAGCACACCTCTTCTCAATTTCGGTAGTCACTTTACGATGTTTGTCTTTAATCACTATGTTTAAAACATGAACACATATATACTTAATGGGAACCTCCCCGGCTCACAAGTAAAAAATTCTTGGTATAATCTAGTTTTTGTATAGCCTCCCCAAAAAGGAAGAGCTCACTCTTCTACAAATTAATGGTCAACCCTAACATTTGCTCAAACGGACACATGATTAATTCAAGATTTCTTGCACTAATTTCATCATCTTTGCAGTAAACATGGTATCATCCACATAGTGTAACATATTCACCCCTTTTTCTAGATTTGTTCGCAAAACTCCTTTGACAAAACCATTTTGCCTAGTTTTTCCCATAGTAATGTCCAAAGCATCGATACCCAAATCAAAGAATAATGGTGATACGGAATCCCTCCGTGTCAAGCCTTTATGTGTTTTAAAGTAAGGACCAATGACACCATTGACTTTGACTCCCACACGTCCCCCTCTCATAGTATGCTATAAACCAACAGGTAAACCATCAGGACCAAGGCTTCTCTTTTTTCCAGTTGAAACACTACAGATTGTAACTCATCCATAGGGAAAGGTTCCATTAATTTTTAGCATCTCTATTTGAGATTTTGGAAGCCTCTTGAACATTCAGGAAAATAGTAGATTACTCAACATGCCCAAACATTTTTTTATTAATGTAGCTCAGTAGATGGGCCTCTCCCTCAATCACCCCTTCTTCTTGCTCGAAGGAAACAATCCAATTTCCCCTCCTTCTGCCATTGTCTTTAGCATGAGAGCATGTAGTGTTACTATCACCCTCCAAAATTATTTCTCTATGTTTATATCTCTGCAGCCACTTCATCTCTTCTTGTTTCAGAATTCTCCCCAATCAGACCTCACCCCTTCTTCTTGCTCGAAGGAAACAATCCAATTTCCCCTCCTTCTGCCATTGTCTTTAGCATGAGAGCATGTAGTGTTACTATCACCCTCCAAAATTATTTCTCTATGTTTATATCTCTGCAGCCACTTCATCTCTTCTTGTTTCAGAATTCTCCCCAATCAGACCTTTAGATCTTTTTGCTCATTTCTCTCCTGAGCAGCCAGACCACTAATCCCAACATTTTTTTTATCAATGTGTCTAGATTAGCTAGGAGATCAGTTTTGATCTTCCTACACCAAGCATCATCATTCTTATTCCACTCCATAACTTTTCTCCTAAGGATTCTCAATCATTTTTACCATCTATTTATACTAGAAAGACCATAATGTATATTACAGGTAGAAGTGACAAACTCTTTAAAGCCATTTCCCAACATCCAATAGTTCTCAAACCTAGAAATGTGCTAAGAAATTTTGTGAGAAACAACATCAAGAATGAGAGGAGTGTGGTCATAAACATCTCCCTCTATTGCCTGAAGGAGGGGGAGTGGGTAATGTTCTTCCCAATGCGGAGAAATAAAAACTCTATCCAATTTTTCATTAGCAGGATCTACCATCACTAGTAGAAAACAGAGCTTTAAAACCGGTTCGTAAGGGCCTTTAGTGCCGGTTCTGCAACCGGCACTAAAGGGTGGAGACTAAAGACCCCCCCTTTAGTATCGGTTCGGCACGAACCGCCACTAAAGGCGCACCACGTGGCGTGAGCTCGCGCCGTGGTATGGGGACCTTTAGTACCGGTTGCTGTTACCAACCGGTACTAAAGGTATTTTTTTATATATATTTTTGAAAATTTTGGAATTTTTTTGATTTTTTTTATTTTCAATTTTCTGAATTGAATTATTTGATGATTTAGTCTCTAATCACCCCTCTTAACTGCTCAAGTGTGGATCATTCCAAATCGTCTAACTTCCCGACCGGTCACCCATCCTCTCACTCTCCCAGCCTGAGCACGCTTAACTTCGGAGTTCTATTCCCCCTACTTTCCAAGTCTGCACTTGTTGTTTTCCTGACAAATGTAAGCTGTCAATCCTATTAACCCTCAGCAGTTTAGCTTGAACATTTGGTCACACGTTTCACCGTTTGAGTTTGAAACTATTATTCTAAAAAACAGTAATTATTTAGTAACACTAATATTTCTTGAATAAGTTTGACCATAGTTTGACCAGATTTGACCAAAATCTAAAAATTGAAATAATTATTTAGTAACACTAATATTCTTGAATAATTATGTAGCAACATTATACTACTTGAATAAGTAGTTTGACCAAAATAAAAAAAAAACTGAAATTTGAGCATATCTTTTTTTCCTTTTGGAATTTGAGGATTCTAAAAAATTGCAAACAGGCCGTAGGCGGTCAAAATCGGATGCGGATTTTCGTGCTGAATTTTTTGATATATTATACATTTTTTTCCGACATCGTATGCAAAAGTTATAGCCGTTTTACATTTTCCCTACACTTTTTGCAAAACATGTCCAAATTTAAGTTTTCAAAATTTCCTAACTAGTAGGTGTAGTAATATAACTACCTCTC
>NC_057796.1:471846042-471848858 GCF_018294505.1 Triticum aestivum
AGTTTGAAAATTGCCCTATAATCCCGGTTTGTGTCTCCAACCGAGACTATAGGTCAGACCCCTTTAGTCCTGGTTCATGGCACGAACCGGTACTAAAGGTTAGCCCTTTAGTACCGGTATGTGCCACGAACCGGTACTAAAGGTGATCGTGGGGCCCCGACCTGACGCCAGCCTCCCACCACCCCTTTAGCACCGGTTCGTGGCACGAACCAGTGCTAAAGGTTCAACACGAACCGGCATTAATGCATAGCCGTTCGAACCGGCACTAATGGTACCATTAGTACCAGGCCAAAATCGAACCGGGACTAATGTGTCTCACATTAGGTCTTTTTTCTACTAGTGCATATTATTAGCACAGGTAAAAATTTCTTCCGTTAAGAGGTAATTCTCTCAACCTAGCACTTTCAATAATACCATTAATTACAGGTTTATTTATTTAGAACCATTCCTAAGGATATTAATATGTCCACCCACCAAACATGGCAGGGGATTGTCATGAGAAATCCTAAACAACTCTGCTAAGAATGCATCTTTACCATCAGTCTGAGCATCACCATAAAACAGTGATGAAATTCCAATGAAGTTTATCATTTTTATGAAACACCATTATTCTAGCAAAAACTCCAAGTACAACTTGGACCACATCCAACATGTCATTATTAACGCCAACCAGGATACCTCCACATCTGCCTCTAGGATGTGACAAATTCCGAACAAATTTTCTCCCACCACAGAAGTCATGAAGTTCGTTTTCTGTGTCATTAAAGTTAATAGTCTCCTATAGACCAAAAAATCAAGTCTTTTCCTCCAAAATCAATTCTCTCACAGATCTCTTTTCAATATCCTGGCCAATCCCTCCGATATTCAAGAAAACACCTATCATTTTTAGTAAAGATCAAGATTTCTTTGTATGCTTTTCTTTCCTCCGAAGAAGCAATGTGCTTCACACAAACCACTCACTCATGAGCCACTTCCCCTTTTTTCCGACTAGAAAAAATATTTTTCAATTAGTGAAAATAACCTTCGGCAACATTAGCATCCGAATGATCATTATTATAGCACGGGTCAGAATATGAGCACCTCAAATGTCAATTGGACCTGGAGAGGTGGGTTCATGTACACTATTCTCGTTAACAATATTTGGGACATAAAAATCATTTCTCACTTGTTCCATCATACCAATAATGTCCAGACTATGATCAACCATTTGAATAGAATACCCAAGATCAATTCCCACCGAACCAGACATATGTAAACGGGAAGATTTAGAGAGGGAAGTCAGGTTTATTGCCATAATTGTTTATCTTTGCAACTATTTCTTTAGCCAAATATTCCACTCTCATGTCTTCTCTATCTTTCAGTCTAGGGCAGCTTATGGGAGGACCATCAACATCCTTGTCTTGTCCAGCTCCTGAGATTTAGCCATTTTTTAGTCAATGAAGTCAATGGTCTCCTGACTGTCATTGTAGTCAACCGGTTCCAAATAAGCACTACCATCTTCAGCATTGTCATGAATGTTGTCGACATCCAAATCTTCCTGAACAAAACCAGCAATTTCTTTATCCAAACCTCTCTTTGATCAATTTCATGCATTAACTGTTTTAGCATCTATTGATGAACCCTAACCTTTAGTTCCATTTTCTTTCTTATCAGTTTATATATCTTATATTTTCCTCTCCTCAACAGCTTTCAAAGCAGTATGCCTAGCCCCCTTTCTCTTCCTCCATAAGTATGATCTTCCTCATAACTAACTCTAAGTCATTCTCAATCTTCTCTCTGGATTCTAGTCCAGCCACACGATCAAAATGAGTACTCGTACTTTCCTCACTTGTTCGATTGTTTCCTCAAATCGAGCCAAGTTCATACCGCCGAGAGAGATCACCTATCTGCTAGCCTCCTTGTCCATTCACATTGCCTTTTAGAACGTGTTAAGAACAATTGCACCTTGCTCAAAATGAGCAGAGCGAGCAGGCACACAAGTACTACAATAGTACCGGTGCACGAAAAAAGCAAATGGAGGACGGGCTCCATGATGGACTTAACAGAAACATATTTCCACATCACAATTTTTTGTCCATAACAATACACTTCCATACAGGCGCATACAAAAAGGAAACAAATACATAACGGGCCCTTTTTTCGTTGTTGTTGGGCCAGGGTTTTTTTTTGCGCAGCTTGCAAAAAATGATGTTTTTGAACAAAATTTTACAAATCCGTCACGGATAGTTATAAGTTTTCACATAATTGTTTTCATTATGTTTAAAACTTAAAAGCATAATTTTTGAACCATTTAATATGAAGTCCATCAATATACCCGTCCACCCAAACTTGGCACTCCTGCACGAAAAGCCTAATACTACTACTACGGTGAGATCGGCCGCCGGTGGGCGAAACGGAAGTACCACCACCGCCTACGAGCAAGCAGCAGTGCACTCATTAGTCCCTCAAAAAAAAAAGAAAAAAAGAAGCGGAACACTCATTATTACTGCTCCTGTTTACCGACTCCTAGTGCTCCGGCCGCACGGTCTACCATACAGAATACGGTCGTCTACAATAAGGTGGAGTAGGAGTAGGGGTACATGCCTCCCTGCCGTCCGCCCATTCCGTCTGTCCGTCCCCCTCCACCTCTGCCGCTGCTGCTCTGCGGTCTGCGGCGGCAGCATGACCGCTGCCCGCCTCCCGCCTCTTCCGCTCTCCTTTTCACCTCCCCCCCTTTCTTCTTTAATCCCCCCACGCCCCCACCCCACCCCTCCACGCCACCCCTCCTTTTCCCCTCCCACCAAGGATTGAAAATATCCACGCACAAATAGTTGGAA
>NC_057796.1:471849121-471861774 GCF_018294505.1 Triticum aestivum
ATAGCAAGCATAGCCGGAGCCCCCCCGTCCATGGCCATTGCCACCATGCGCCGCCCCGCCGCGCCGTCTCCCCCGCTCCGCCGCCCCTAGCCAGACAGCCTCTCCTCAGTTCCCCGCCCCGGCCGCCCGTCTCTGCTCGAGCTAGTCACTTCGATCCGTCCCTCCCGGCCCGCCGCCTCGTGCTTCGCGTCGCGCGCGCGTTTTTGCTCGCCGCGGATGGCGGGGATCGACCTCAACACCGTGGAGGAGGACGAGGAGGAGTCCTCCGCGGAGCTGCTGCTCGCTGGGAGCGGTGGCGGCGGGGACTGCTCCTCCCAGTCGCAGTCCCACTCCCACTCCCACTCCCACTCGCAGACCCACTCCGGCCACGGCCAGGCGAGCTCGTCCGTGGCGGCCGCGACGCCGCCGAGGCCCAGCGCGGTGTGCCTCGAGCTGTGGCACGCCTGCGCGGGGCCCGTGGCGCCCATGCCGCGCAAGGGCGGCGTCGTCGTCTACCTCCCGCAGGGCCACCTCGACCACCTCGGCGACGCGCCCGCGCCGTCGCCCGCCGCCGTGCCGCCCCACGTCTTCTGCCGCGTCGTCGACGTCACGCTCCACGTAAGTGCGTCCGCGCGCCGGTTCGCTGCCTCCGGGCCTCAATGCGTTCGCCGCTCGGGTGTTCGATGGTATGCCGTGTCACCTGCGACCATGGCGCTGAGGTTAATCTGTGCTTCGTTTTGCGCTTATTCGCAGGCGGACGCGTCCACGGACGAGGTGTACGCGCAGCTCTCGCTGCTCCCCGAGAACGAGGTGCGTGCGTGCCGGCAACATGCCCGTGCTCTCATGCCTACAATGGCGGCTCCGTTCGATTCGGTTCAGTTTCTGTGGCGGCGTTTTGCTGAGCCTCGGGCTTGATCTGCTGCAGGAGGTGGTCCGGCGGATGCGCGAGGCCACGGAGGACGGGAGCGGCGGCGAGGACGGCGAGACCGTCAAGCAGCGCTTCGCGAGGATGCCGCACATGTTCTGCAAGACGCTCACCGCCTCTGACACCAGCACCCACGGCGGCTTCTCCGTTCCGCGCCGCGCCGCCGAGGACTGCTTCCCCCCTCTGGTGCGCGCATTGGCCTGGCCACACCCCTCTCTCCATCGATTTCTGCCATTGGACGCCTGCTGCGTTCTCAGTCGAGCGGTCTGCTGAAAACTCTTCTGTTCTGGGAACGCAGGACTACAGCCAGCAGCGGCCGTCTCAGGAGCTGGTCGCCAAGGATTTGCACGGCACCGAGTGGAAGTTCCGCCACATCTATCGAGGTACTACAGCTGAACAAAACACATTGATGATTTTACCTTGCTTTGGTAGCTCAGATATGAGCTGCGCACTTGGTAGCACATTCCAAGTTATGTACAGTGCATTCATTTGGTAGAAATGTTAGCTGCATTATTCATTTGCTAGACAACTTTTCTGCCGGGAAGTTTGGTCACTTTCGAGGCATGCAAAGGACAACCATAAGAAGTTAAGGGTGTCTTGATTGCTGATACATCCACATCTAACTGAATGTGATACAGGCCAGCCGCGCCGGCACCTTCTAACCACCGGATGGAGTGCGTTTGTCAACAAGAAGAAGCTTGTCTCCGGGGACGCTGTACTGTTTCTGCGGTAGGCTAACATGATCATGCATACAAGTACCTCAAGATGTTGCCGGTCCATTTTAATCATTTCCCATCAATTTCCAGGGGCGACGATGGGGAGCTTAGGCTGGGAGTACGCCGCGCGGTTCAGCTGAAAAATGGATCTGCTTTTCCGGCGCTTTATAGCCAATGCTCGAATCTTGGTACACTAGCTAATGTTGCTCATGCTGTGGCTACAAAGAGCATGTTCCAGATCTTCTATAACCCCAGGTAATGATGAGCGTGTTTGTTCTTTTATTAATGCCTTCAGAAGTTGATACTTGGTAAATTTTCATTATACTACTGCAATACTCTTAGAAAAATAGGACGCCTTGTGCTTGCATAAGGTCTGATATATATAGAAGTTCTCGCTGTGCTAGAACTATTTAGTGATGGACTGATGCTTTGACACACAGTATTTGTTATTAGATGTTTTTTATTTTTAATGACACATTAGGATGTTGCATTACATGTTTTTCTTGGCTACTCAAGTGCCTGCTGAAATTTCAAGGTTTGAACTTAAGAGGGGTTGCCTTCGATAATTGATTCTAAACTACTTTTGCGAAGCTGTTTTGAGTACTAGTTCACCTTCATGTATTTTTGTTCTTTGTCTTTTAAAATCACGTATTTTGTGATGCTAAAATCGATTTTAAGGTAGAATTGCAAATACTGATATACTTTGCTGCTACTCCATTTTTTTCTTGATGCAATGTACAGTAGTTCTGATGTTTGTTATGGTTTCTTAAATAATTGATAGGTTAAGTCAATCTGAATTCATCGTACCCTACTGGAAGTTCACCAAAAGCTTTAGCCAACCATTTTCTGTTGGATTGAGGTTCAAAATGAGATATGAAAGTGAGGATGCTGCTGAAAGAAGGTTTGTTTGCTGCAACTGTCTTACCAATAACTCGTATTATCTGAACTGAATTCAGCTGGGTTGCTAATGCGTGAGATTATCCTACAGGTACACAGGGATAATTACTGGAACTGGTGATGCAGACCCTATGTGGCGTGGTTCAAAGTGGAAATGCCTGCTGGTATGCTGTAATTTAATGTTTCTCACAGTAGTTGTTCACCGTAAATGCTGCGCTTGCACTTTTGCAGTACACCTTTCTGTTTTGTACTGTCAAGGTAATATTGCAACTTACTAACCACCAACTAGTAATATTGCAACTTGACCACACACTAGGCGCAAAAACATACCATAATTCCTCCATATTATTCTGATAACAGCTAATAATAAATGTATTTAATGCTGACGGTGCACAACTGGACATATTGATTCACCTCTAAACGAACAGGAACTCATTGAATAGAAAATAGTGACTGATCAGAGGTTGTAAGTTGTAACAGATGCGAATATGAATCGAATACCTATTGATTTGGTCGAATCTAGATACCTATTGTAATTTATGCTGTAATGAGTGCAATACGAACAGGAACTCAGAAGTCATAATAACTTAGTACTACTTCTGTATCAAAATATAAGACGTTTTTGCAGTTCAGTAATGGTTCTGCAAGACTCTTAAGTGTTCTATTCGTAATTCATTTACCGTAAACTCTTACTGCTTTGTTTCACACGGAGAATTCTACTCTCTGTGATGGTCTGGCCTTATATTAAATTATACTGTTTTACAATTCGATGGTCTGGCCTTCATCCCTAAGAGTGTTTTGCATTGCATTAAACAAAACTGGCTTCTAACTATATTTAATTAACCTACCTCCATCTTGACAGGTAAGGTGGGATGATGATGGTGAATTTCGTCGACCAAACAGGGTATCTCCTTGGGAGATTGAGCTGACCAGTTCAGCTTCAGGATCCCATCTGGCCGCACCAACTTCAAAGCGGATGAAGCCATACCTTCCCCATGCTAATCCGGAATTCACAGTTCCACGTATGTCTCTTATTGTAGTTTAAAATAACTGTCAACCAAATATTTCTTTTGCTGTATCTAACCTGAAACTATCCTTTTCTTCCTTTTAATAGATGGAGGTGGTCGCCCTGATTTTGCTGAGTCTGCACAACTCCGCAAGGTCTTGCAAGGTCAAGAATTATTGGGTTATAGAACTCATGATGGTACTGCTGTTGCTACTTCACAGCCATGTGAAGCAAGAAACTTGCAGTACATCGATGAACGAGGTTGCTCTAACAATGTGAGTAACAATGTCCTAGGGGGAGTCCCAAGCCATGGTGTGAGAACACCACTTGGAATTCCCTACCATTGCTCTGGCTTTGGGGAGTCTCAGAGATTCCAAAAGGTCTTGCAAGGTCAAGAAGTTTTCCGTCCGTACCGAGGAAGTCTGGTTGATGCGCGCATGAGAAATGGCGGCTTTCAACAACAAGATGGTCCTTATGCATCTGGTCTGTTGGATAAATGGCGCGCTCAACAACAGCATGCATTCGGTTTCGGGCCACCAGCACCAGTTCTACCGTCTCAGCCATCGTTATCACCACCTTCTGTGCTGATGTTTCAGCAGGCTGATCCAAAGGTCTCTCGATTCGAGTTTGGGCATGGGCACTTGGATAAGAACGTCGATGATCCGTATGCTAGGTTTGTCTCCGCTGAAGGCATTGGAAGGGGAGAGCAAACATTGTCGCTCCGGCCTCATCTTGGTTCAGAAGTGATTGATAGCCGTGTTGCAGTTGAGAACAAGGGTGTTGCACCTACCAACAGTTGCAAGATATTTGGCATTTCTCTGGCTGAAAAGGTTCGGGCAAGGGATGAGATGGGTTGCGATGATGGTGGTGCCAACTATCCATCTCCAACGCAACCCTTGAAGCAGCAAGTGCCGAAATCCCTCGGCAACAGTTGTGCCACTGTAAGTGCTTCTACTGTTGTCCGCAAGTCTTCATAGGTAAAGTAAAACTGGCTGCTAACTGAATGTTCTGTGCAGGTTCATGAGCAGAGGCCTGTTGTCGGCAGGGCGATCGACGTCCAACAATGGATATGAAGAAGCTCTGATCTAGGGGGCGGGCTGGATTCGCGAGTCGATCATCGTCATCTGTTGGTGATTCTTGATTTGAAAGCAGAGAAGCGTCTGCTCTGACCATTTCCAGTCGAACCTTGTGTATCTTTTAGTAGTTGTATGATAACCGGTGGAGTTGTTGTTATTCTGTGACCTAGAACTTAGTTGGCCATATCATCAGCTTGACTTTTGGCTGCTGAAACTTCCCTATATGATTAATATGTATGCTGTGGGAGGCCATTTAGCCGGTTCTGCTATAGCGCAATTCCCATGGCGTGCTTTGCTCCTGTCTTTCTCTCCCAGTTTTACCAGTTCTTGTGTTTGGCCATATGAGGATGTGGTTGGCCGGTGATGGCATAGTGCTATGATTTCGGACCAGACTGGCCAAGTTAGTCTTGCAATACTCCCTCTGTTCCATATTAAGTGTTGCTGATGTACAAAATTGTCGTACTAAATTAGCGACACTTGATATGTAACATGGAACGGCCGGAGTATTTGTCAATTTGTATCTAGCTAAAGGATCATTGGCATGCCTTGTGTATGATCCAAACAAAGACAAGTTTTTGGTGATAGCCAAACTATTCATAGGTAAGCTTTTAGCCACAATCAAAATATACCCTAGTTCACCACGATCACTCGGCCCGATCTACACATAGTAATCTTTTTGGTACGTATCCGTTTGGTTATGGTTGAAGCATGTCAACATGTCATCGAATTACTCATTGCATTACAGCTCTTGGACGGATTATTCTGGTCAAGTTGGTAGTCGGGGACTAGTTCTCACAATGTTATCAGCGCGTATGCCCCGTCAGTAGGCCACATTGAGAACACCAATATGGGTATTCGAGAAAAGGAGAACACCGTTAGGGATTTCTAGGAAAGCCTAAAGGACATGGTTAGCAGTGTACCTATTGACGAGAAGCTCTTCATAGGAGACCTCAATAGTCATGTGGGTACATCTAACATAGGTTTTAAAAGGGTGCATGGGTGCTTTGGTTATGGCATCAGGAATCAAGAATGCGAAGATGTCTTAAGATTTGCTCTGGCCTACGACATGATCGTAGCAAACACCCTCTTTAAAAAGGGAGGATCACATCCAGTGACATTTAGTAGTTGTCAACAGTATAGCCAATTCAATTTCATCATCTTGAGAAGAGAAGACAGACGTGCTTGCCTAGATTGTAAGGTGATACCTGGGAAAAGTGTTGTCCCTCAGCATAAGCTTGTGGCTGACTTTCGATTTCGGTTTCGTGTCCAGCGGGATAAGCGTTCCAAAGTCACTAGAACAAAGTGGTGGAAAATTAAGGGGGAGGTAGCTCAGGCGTTCAAGGAGAGGGTCATTAAGGAGGGCCCTTGGGAGGAAGGAGGTGAGATGTAGACAATATGTGGATGAAGATAATGACGTAAGGTGGCCCTCACAGGAGTTCGGAGTGTCCATGGAAAGTAGAAGTGAAGCTAAAGATACCTGGTCGTGGAACATGGCGTCCAGAAGACTATTAAGAAGAAGAAAGATTGTTTGAGATGCCTTTACCTGGATAGGAGTGCAGAGAACATGAAGAAGTACAATGTGGAAAAAAGGCTGCAAATGAGCTGTGAGTTGGGATCATGAGGACCTCTACTAGTGGTTAGATAGAAAGGAGGGCGAAAGGGACACCTATAAGATGGCCAAGATCCGAGAGAGAAAGACGAGGGATGTCGACCAAGTCAAATGCGTCTAGGACAAAGCAGACAAGCTCCCGGTGAAGGGTGAGGATATTAAGCATAGATGGCGATAGTACTTCGACAAGTTGTTCAATGGGGAGAATGTGAGCTCTATCATTGAACTGGGCGACTCCTTTGAGGATCCCAGTAGGCGTTTTAAGCGGCGATTGTAGGAGTCTGTGGTCAAAGAGGCTTCAAAAATGATGAAATGGGGCAAGATGATGGAACCTGAATTTATCCTTATTGAGGCGTGGAGAGGCCTCGGAGACATAGCGATAGTATGGCTAATGGCATCTCCAAAGAACAACGTCAAAGCTCCAGTATATGTCTGGATTGTGGTGTCCGGACCATTTGTGTCAACTTTTGTCATCTAACGTGGACCCCATCGGTTTGCGAAGTAGCCCGGATGTCCTTTTTCGGCCAATCTGAGACAAACGTGGGAGCTTTGCGGGAGTCTGGACATGCAATTGACCAATACAAAGCCTCCGCGTGGTCCTCCTTTCCCCCCTTCATATGCATGGTCTCCCTCTCCTCTCTCCTCCCAATCGGACACCACACCACAATATCCCACACATGCATGGTCCCCACCAACTTTCTCTCCTCCTAACCTGATTACTTTTTGAATAGCACTGGATGTATCCCTCCCGCATCATGTCCGCGGACTACATCAGGACATTATCCGTGTCCATTTGTGGGTCAACGTTGGAGATGCCCTAACTAAGCTTTTCAACCTTATTTTTTTGGGCAAAGAAGATGCCAGAAGAATGAAGACGGAGTATATTAATATCAATCTTCAAGAACAAGGGGGATGTACAAAGTTATACTAATTACCATGGGATTAAGCTGATGAGCCATACAATGAAGGTATGTGAGAGAGGCATTGAGCATCGCTTAAGAAGAATGACAAGGATGACCAAAAATTAATTTGGTTTCATGCGTGGGAGGTCGACCATGGAAGCCATCTTTTTTGTACGACAACTTATGGAGAGATACAAGGAGCAAAAGAAGGACCTACCTATCGTGTCCATTGACTTGGAGAAGTCTTACGGTAAGATGCCGCAGAATGTCATGTTGTGAGCCTTAAAAACAAAGAATCCCAAAGTATTTCACTATTCTCATCAAGAACATGTACGATAATATTGTGACAAGTGTTCGAACAAGTAATGACGATGACTTTCCGATTAAAATAGGAATGCACCAGGGGTCAACTTTGAGCCCTTATCTTTTTGCCTTGGTGATATATGAGGTCAGAAGGGATAGGCAAGAAGATATCTCGTGGTGTATGCTCTTTATGGATGATGTGGTGCTAATCGATGATAGTCGGATGGAGGTTAATAGAAAGTTAGAGCTATGGAGACAAACTTTAGAGTCAAAGGTTTTAAACTTGGTAGAACTAAAACCGAGTACATGAGGTGTGATTTCAGTACCACTAGGCACGAGGAAGAGAAGGTAGCCTTGATGGGTAGGTGGTGTCTCAGAAGGACATCTTTCAATATTTGAGGTCAATGCTGCAGAAGGTTGGGCGTTAGGGAATATTTCTCCCTTAGTGGTTTTGCATTGGTGATTGATGACAATGCGCTTTGCGCACTAACCATGTGCATTTAGCTTTCAGAGATTATCAGATGGCACGCGACGGTTTATTTTCCCTCAGTGTTTAAGAGAGAGGACGGTTATTTTCCGACGATTTCTCTATGGTGGATTTAAGTCGTAGGAAATCCGTACTATCGAGAGGGGGTCCGCTTTTGCAAAGGCTAGGGTGGAACCAACACGTACGCGGTCACTTTGCACCCCACTTTCCTTTCCGGCACTTGGAGCTTTGTCATCCTTTGCTTGTGCTTGCTAGAGGCACCTAAGAGGTAGTACCACTCCAGCGGTACTGCCGAACTTCAGTGCTACTGGCACCTCTGCTTATATTTGCTCTGTGTGTTTGCAGCGGAAGTAGGGCGTTGTAGAGAGCGGTAGTACTGCTCTGGCGGTTCTGCGACTCGATCTACTGCCCCACTACCGCTGTCCTCACCGTAGGCGCAAGTGCTAAGCGGAAGTACCGCTCCGTCAGAGCGGTAGTACCACTTGGGTGGTACTACCGGCATCTTCTTTCGCATGGAGTACCGCTTAGCTTTTGCTCTCCGTATTACATATTCCTTCGAGCGGAAGTAGAGCAGCAATTGTGGGCGGTAGTACCGCGCTACCCAACTCTACTACCGCGGTTTTACCTGCATACGTAACACCTAGCAGTAGTACCACTGGTGGGAGTGGTAGTACCGCTCCGGCGGCACTACCGCCTCCTTGAGTTGCTCAGATGCACGTTACGGCTGAAACTACCGTGCCAGCGGAAGTACCGCTCACCCAAGCGGTACTACCACTTGTTCACGGGCTGAAGGGGCATAACGGTTAGATCCCACCCTCACTATATAAGTGAGTCTTGTTCATCAAGAGGACTTACCTTTTTCCCTCCTAAGCTCCATTGTTGCTCAAAGCTCCATTTTTGCCCGATCTATCTCGCTAGCCAATAATTCTTGTTGATTTTCTAGAGTTTAGTTGAGAGGGCTGAGGGAGTCCTGGATTAGGGGGTCCTCGGGTGTCCGATCTATTCGATATGGGCCGGATTGATGGGCCGTGAAGACAAAGCAGAAGATTATCCCCCGTGTCCGGGTAGGACTCCTATGTGCGTGGACGGCAAGTTTGGTGTCCGTATGTACTATTTCCTTCCTCTGCAAACCGACTCTGTACAACCCTAGGTCCCTCCGGTGCATATATAAACCGGAGGGTTGGGTCCGTAGAAAGGGGGAAGATTGATAGGCTAGACAACTAGGGTTTGGCCATTACGATCTCGAGGTAGATCAACTCTTGTAACCCTTATACACACCGAATACAATCAAGCAGGACGTAGGGTTTTATCTCCTTTAAGAGGGCCCGAACCTGGGTAAACATCGTGTCCCTATTGTCCCTTGTTACCATCGATCCTTAGACACACAGCTTGGGCCCCCCTACCCGAGATCTGCCGGTTTTGACACCGTCATTCGTGCTATCGTTGAGAGTTCCATTGTGTTGTCGATAGAAGAATCGACAGCTCACCTCATTATCGACAACAACGCTATTTCCAAGGAGACTTTTCTCCCCGGTCAAATCTTTGTGTTTGGCGGCTTCGTGCTACACGCCAACTCAACCGGTCACCTTGAGCAGGTCGACAGCTACGTCCCTGGTCACCGGATCAGGTTTAGAAGCCTGAACTACATCGCCGATATCCGAGGAGACCTGATCTTCAAGGGGTTCGTGGCCTCGGCCGCCGCTCCCCACCCGCACGAAGGAGGCCCTTCGGATCTACCATCAGATCCCGTTAGGGGGTCGACATTCATGCCCGCCTTCGCCTTAGATCCGGGGCGAACCACTTCGTCCGAAGACGGGAGGATGAACCCCGCCGGACTCTCTTCCATCACGGAGCTTCTAGCCAGAGACCCAGATGCGACCACGCCTTCGGCGGACTCAGAGTCAAACGGGACTCCCCCCGTCATCGGGGAGCCGGACTCGCCTCTGGACAAAAACTCCAAACTCTCGAGGTCTGCGTCCTTCGGGCTTGATCAAGTGGTTATCGCCGAGCCTAGCTCCGTAGATCCTTAGACGCCCGTCCAGCTCTCGCTCTTAAACATAACGCTGGACTTAATACCCTCGCCATTACGGAAGTGTCACCTTCGAACTATTCCCAGCTTGAACTGGGGGCTCAAAGAACGGAATTTTACTTCCCACCTACCACCCACTTAATAGCCACCATCGAGGATCTAACAGACATGCTAGACTACGCATCCGAAGACATTGATGGCATGGACGATGATGTCGAAGCCGAACCAAGTCAAAACCCGCCCATCACTGGGCGTTGGACGGCCATGTCTGCTTACGATGTATACATGGTGGACACGCCTGAGAAGAAGGACGACGATGGCACTCAAGATCCAGATGAGGATAAGCCCGTCGATGAACCACCAAAACGCCGGCGTCAGCGGCGCCGCTCACGATCGCATCGAGGAAGGGAAAGCAATACCGGCACTGAAGATAATGACTCTCCGGACAATGCCGAAGACCACGACCACCCCGTTGAGCCTGCGTTCGAGCAGGATGAGAGGGAAGATGGTCAATTCAACCACGATGAACTTGCCGATCACGAGGATTCGGAAGATAGTAACTACTTACCTGTCTCCGAAGAGGATGTTAACCTCGGTGACGAAGATTTCATCGTCCCATAGGAACCCCTCGAACAAGAAAGCTTCAAGCGATGGCTCATCGCCATGGCACGGAGCCTGAAAATGAAACAGCAGCAGATTAAAGCCGAACAGGATACGCTCAACAACATATGGACTAAGGTCCTAGCCGCCGAAGAAGGATACGGCTTTGAGCGCCAAACAAAGAGTTACCCCAAACGCAGGCTACTGCCACAATTCGACGATGAGGCCTTTGAGCCAATACCATCAAAATACAATCAGGCTGATTAATCGGACCGACCACCACATGGACGGGACAAAATGGCTAATTATGCCGAACACCAGCCTGCGCCCCCTCGTCATAGAGGCAAGGAAGCAGCGGCTCTGGGCGACCACATGACCTTGCTAGATTCATGGCACCCCTGACAAGCCTGCCAACCACACCAACAGAAACTGATGGGTTTTTAAACAGGCCGGTAAATTAAATGCCGAACATAAGGGGAAAGGACCTCAAAGCAAGCACGATGATGAGCCTCGCCCGCCGAACACTGGGGGAAAGAAACAGTTTCCCCCGAGGTGAAAACGGTGAACATGATCTTTGTCACCCACATCCCCAAGAGGGAGCGCAAACGCGCATTAAGGGACGTCTACACCGTAGAGCCTGTCACCCCAAAATTCAACCCATGGTCGGCTTATCTGATCACCTTTGATCGCACCCAACTAGTATCCATCACGGAGGTTCGGCGGCCCTAGTACTCGATCCTATCATCGATGTATACCATCTTACCAGAGTCCTTATGGACGGCGGCAGCAGCCTCAACTTGATCTACAAGGATACTGTCCGTAAGATGGGTATCGACCCGTCAAGAGTCAAGCCTAGCAACACTACCTTTAAAGGAGTAATACTCGGTGTGGAGGCCCGCTGCACGGGCTCCTTAACACTGGAAGTAGTATTCGGCTCTCGAGAGAACTTCCGAAGCGAAGAATTGATCTTCGACATTGTCCCTTTTCACAGTGGTTATCATGCACTGCTTAGACGATCTGCTTTCGCCCGCTTTAATGCAGTCCTGCACTATGCTTATCTGAAGCTCAAAATGCCTGGACCTCGTGGCGTCATCACAGTAAATGGGAATACGGAGCGCTCCCTCCGCATGGAGGAGCGTACCGCGGCCCTAGCGGCCGAAGTACAAGGCGGCCTCATCAAGCCGAACAACTCATCGATCACCAAGACCCATGACACCACTAAACGTGTCTGACCCGCGTTACAATGCGGTAGCTCGGTGGCACCGGAGCTTGAATAGAAGTTTCACCTCCGCCGATCGCCCCATAAGGTTGCAGCATACGTACCTCGCGTACATAACTACGCGCTTAAAATACCTTGGGCAGCGCCGGAGGCACACTGCAAAAAAGGTCCATAGTACGGCTTGACCCTATTTGGACCTCAAATATGTTTTCCATTATAGGTTCATTAAAAAACCTACCCGATCTATGGTCGTACGGGGACTCCTTTCCAGGATCCTCTTTCTAGCAGACGACCATCAGACTCCTCCCCTTCAAGGATGTCTCACCAAGGAGAAACGGCGCAGACGTGCAACAGGGCATCATAGGGATTCTTAAACACTACAAAAAAAGACACATCCGTGACATTTTGGGCTGAACGAATTTTTTTTGTCATACTTATGACACTTCTATGAAGATAATTGTGACAAAACCCGGTATCATCATAGATGTGGTGGGGTCCTACTTCTATGACAAAAAATCATGATAGAAAATGGGCTTTTCATCCTGGGCGGCGCAGCTGCATGACATTCTTTGGGCCGTCCATGACGGAAAAAACCGTGGTAGAAGCGAGGGCGCGGAAAATATCGGGGAGTTCCCTGTTACGGTGGGTGGCCGGGGGCCGAGCGATGCACGTTTCTCTCGTACACTTACACACGTGGGTGCGAGGCGTTGGGCTCTAACTGAACCCAAGCGAGGCGTTGGGCTCTAACTGAACCCGAGCGATTACACTGCAGGCTACGCGTTACACTGAACCCGACCAATCGATCGATCCCTTGCTGTTAACTGAACCCGAGTGATTCCTTCGCTACTGCTGCTAACTGAAGTCGATCGATGCTGCCTCTGGATGCACAGTGAGCGTTCTTGGGG
>NC_057796.1:471861989-471865197 GCF_018294505.1 Triticum aestivum
CGATCGAGCCGGTTGGGCGTGGATGAACAGGACCCCGTGGAGGGAAGGTTGAACAGTAGCCGGTGGAGGGCTGGTTGAACAGTAGCAGGTGGAGGGCTGGTTGAACAGTAGCCCGTGGAGGGGTGGTTGAACAGGACCCCGTGGAGAGAGCTGGTTGAACAGTAGCCGGTGGAGGAGCGCGCGGTGGAGGCTGGATGAACAGGAGCCCGTGGATGAACAGTCACATGTGGAGGCTGGAGGAGGTCGACGGTGGATGAACAGTCGCAGGTGGAGGCTGGAGGAGGTCACGGTGGAGATGAACAGTATCCGATGGAGTCCCGTTTTGCAGTACGCCACACCCCTCCCGATGAACAGGACCCCCGTTTCGACCGTAGTGCTCCAACACAAGTCCGTTTACTCTGTTTTGCGGTACACCACACCCCTCCCGGTCAACAGGACCCCGTTTCGACCATAGGAGGTCCAACAGAAGTCCGTTTCCTCCGTTTTACGGTACGCCAGACCCCTCCCGATGAACAGGATCCCGTTTCGACCGTGGCCGGTCGAACACAAGGCCGCTTCCTCCCTTCTATGGTACGCCAGGCCTCGTTTCCATCGGCTGTTCTGTCCAAGCCGGTTGGCTCCATATGAACACGACGACGCATTTCGTTCCGACCCAGCCGGTTGGCTCCCCATAAACACAATGAAGACGCAGTTTCTTCGTTCCGACCCAGCCATGTACACGAGCCCTAGCCGTACGTCTGCGCGAGTAGGCGTTCGAGACCTCGTCCGTATGTACGTACGTGGCCGTATTTTCTTTCTTGCACCCTAGCCGCTGTACGTACGTGTACATGCTACGTGCGCGCCTCTACTACGACACATGCCCTTCCTTGCACGGCGACGGTTCATCGCTGCAGCCTGCAGACAGACCGATCGACCAGTTTGTACGTACACGTTCACGACCAGAATGACAACGCTACGTACGCTTCGACCAGGTGGGTCCCGACTGTCAGGCACTTCCTTGCGTGCGAAGATGTAGCTGGTGGGTCCCAGCAATCAGGGGGCGAATCATTTTTTTGCCCGTAATATGGATGCACTTCCTTGCGTGCGAAGATGTAGCTGGTGGGTTCCAGCAGTCAGGGGGAGAAAACATTATTTTTCAGGGTAAAAAGGATGCAGCTGCATGCATGCATCCATGGGCGTGGTGCGTCCCCACTGTTAGCATCTCACGTATAGTCATCTTCCGATGACTCTCGGTTGTTGACCATGTTGACCACACCGTACCGAGCGCACCAAGGCCGGTGGACGACGGCGAGGCCCCAGACTGGAACGACCTGGAGATGGGGAAGACGCGGCAGTGGAGTCGCAGATGGAGAGGAGTGGGAAACTTGACTGGTTCGGGTGCGCGGTAGCACTACCGCGGTGCCGCCCACGGGAGACGGGAGCAAGAACAGAGGTTGAAGAAGGAGCATGACTGTTGGATTAACATCCAACGGTCCAGCTGCTAGAATCAATTGTTGATTAAGTTGACAAAGCCCTGCGTACACGTCCGCTTAGTAGGCCCACAAGTCAGCCACCAAATCTAATGGGTCCCAGCTGTCAACGGGAGGAATACTTTTTTTCGCATAACAAGGAGGCACTTCCTTCTGTGCGAAGATACAACCGGTGGGTCCCAGTTGTCAGGGGGAGGAAACATTTTTTTCAGCTTAATAAGGAGGAACTTTCCTTGCGTGCGACCATGGACCTCATGGATTCCAGCCGTTAGGCTCTCCACGTACAGTCCTCTTCCGATAACTCTCATTTGTTGACCACGCCGCACCGAGCGCAGCGAGGCGGTGGACGACGGCGAGGCCCCGGACGGGAACGACCCGGAGATGGGAAGACGCTGAAGTGGAGTCGCAGATTGAGACGAGGAGAAGGGTTATAACTGGTTCTGGTGCGGCGTGGGGCTGCAGTCGGTGGAGAATAACAGGAGGTGTGGAGGGATAGCCTAGCCGGCGGTGCGGTAGCTCTTCACAGCGATGCATGCTAAGCAGAGCCGCTAGCCGCTGGAGGCCGGACCAGGCGGCCCCGGCGCCGCTGGAGGAAGAAGACGAGAGATTGAAGGTGCATGCCGGCCATTGGATATAAATCCAATGGTTGTGGATGTCATAATCATTTGTTGATCAAGTTGACAACGCCCTGCGTAGGCTTCGACGTATTGGCCCACATGTGAGCCTGCAAACATGTGGCATATATTTAACCCATGTTTTGTCCATTTGCTGGGCTAGGTGAACAAATAATTTCGCGTCATTGCGGCCCATTTATATTTTCTAAGAAATCCCAGCCCATTTGCACTTTCTTGAAATACACAAATTAGCTGGGCTCGTTCTATATATAATGTTAGGTTAGAAGGAGCAATTAATATCAAAAAATAAACCGGAGCGACACATTTTTTATATATTAAATTAACAAATTAGCGAGTTATTGCTCAAAATAAAAATGAGCGCGTTATTATTACATTGTTCCTTAAAATCTTCGCAAGCTTTTGTACGCAATCACCAGGATTTTCCTTGCCTGTGAGTCAAAAACAACCAGGATTTTCTTTCCCAACTTCTGTTAAACATTTACTTTTATAAGTTAATAACACGTGGGATGTTTTATAATGTATACATAAGTCTTTATAAAATATACAATAATAGTAATAATATAAATATATATAATATGGTTAGAAGGGAAAACATAAATTGGAGACAACAATATTATTCTTATATATAGATAAATAGAACAGAGATCTGCGTTTTATTAAGAAAAATACATTGGGCTGCCGATCTTTAAGAAAAAGCCCATAGGCCAGTATGGACCTGAAAAATAAGTTGAAACCACTGTCTCCGTATGTCGTGGGCTACGCATGTTAAAAACAAAACCTAGGCCTAGCTGATACTTGTTCGCCCTCTGGAAAAAAAATGATACCAGCTAGATCCCCAAGCGAACTCGATTATAGAGGGGGCCGGCGGCGCGGCTGAAGAAGCACATCAGGAGCGATTTTTTTCTTTAGTGGATGACTCTCGATGGCGTTTTTTGACTTGCCTCTGCACCATACAACTTGTATTTTTAGCCTCCTAGTCCGTGGTGGACCAGCAGCCCATTTGCTGGGCGGGCCAACCTACAGAAACCAGCAATCGATTTTTCATCAAGCCCCAAAAACAACGCAGTACTATGTTTGTTTTGAGGCCGAAAACATTATGGCAGG
>NC_057796.1:471865550-471880449 GCF_018294505.1 Triticum aestivum
AAAATATTAAAATGAGCTAATGCGCCGTTGCTACCCCAACAAAGCAGGTGCAATTCTTCTCAGGAAGAAGGTGTGCCGTTGACACCCACACGTCACAAATCCCACAGTAGGCATACTAACAAGTTTACACACAAGTACAACAGAAAAGGTAAACATTCGTATCAAACTCAGGTTCACAGGACACGTTCATATTCATAGCCAACATTCACAATCAAGAACTCAAAAGATTCATATATACACAAGTTCAGCATGTCTACGCATCCAAATGATTGATAGATCACACGAAAATATTCATAGATAAATCACAAAAAGATTCAGATATACACATGTTCAGTATGTTTATGCATCCAAATGATTGAGATCACAGCCAATATCATCCATGGACGAACTTTAATTACCTAGGGTATAGACTGGTAAATGGTGTTCAGTCGGAGGTACTTCTTGCTAAAATTAGTGCTTGTACGAGTAAACTTTCGAGTACATAAGAGGCAGCACAGACAGTATGAACTTTGCTTGTAGGTTTATCCTCAAATAGTGGCCTCGTGCCGAAGGAGGTTTGAGCAACTTGGCCACTACTTTCATCCAACTAGTTTACTGGCTCATCTTGGTCCTGTAGCTCGCCAAAATTCTACATTGCAGACGAGAAAGGAGGCGGTTGAGAAAATGAACCACCCAATTTTTTTGTGCAGTTCAACTGAAATGGAGCATCCCTGGCGTGCAGACTGATTAAGTGCCAGATGAATATACGCGTCAAACAACTTGTCTGGAATCTTTAGACTCCATGCCATACAGTTTGCTAGCATATGTGCCGATAAGCAAAAGGCACAAGTTGGGACCAAAGACCGGACTGCGTTTTTCTGGGCTATGCGCCAAGCAATATTTTTGGCGTTCACTCTCCTAATACTTGGAGTTTGACAACTGGTTGACGTCGGTTGATACTCGAATGAATATAGGCACTTCTTCTTGTCAACATCGATGCTTGTCTGAGTGAACTTTGGAGTACATAGCAGCAGCATAAGTACCTGTCCATCTGATCTTTTTGTGCAGTTCTACTAAAATCACCCAATGTAATGATTTGCCTGCGAGTTCAGGCTCCAAGTTACTCCTTTATGAAATCGGCAAACAGTAGCACAATACCAAATTACCAATACATATGACAAGCACAATAATCAGGATAAAGAACAGTACCAACACTACAAAAAAATACACTTCCGTGATGATACGTGTTTGTCACAGTAGGTCATGTTTTCTGTCATGCATGTACATCCATGACGATTTTATGACAGAATCAAGATAGTCATACCTGTGCTGTCATAGAAGTGTTCCATGACATTACCAAAATTATCATCACGGAAGTGTCCACTTCCATGACGATAAATCATGTGTCATAGAAGTGCTTTCGTCAAGGGTGACCGACACGTGGCATCCACCGTAATAGGACACCGTTAAGCTATCGGGTCCGGTTTTGGATCCGATAACCCGCTAACAGCCACGACCAATGCCGATTTTCCACGTGTAAAATTCTCATTGGCCGAAAGAACCACGCGTCAGCTGCACGTTGGCACATGTGTCACTCATCAAACGGTCGAGATGGGCCTATGATATGTTGACACATGGACGGGCCCAAAAGTGGCCCATAAAGTTTAAATGGGCCGGCCCAACTAAAGGCCCACAAGATTTAGCGGACCATAATGGGCCGGCCCAGCTAAAGGCCCACAAGATTTTGCAGACCATAATGGGCCGGCCCAGCTAAAGGCCCACAAGATTTAGCGGACCACAATGGACCGGCCCAGCTAAAGGCCCACAAGATTTTGCAGACCATAATGGGCCGGCCCAGCTAAAGGCCCAACATTCTTAGTTAAGGCCCGTACGGCTAATGTCAAATCGGCCCGTCAACGGCCTGTCCTAAACTTGTCATCATCACGGTCCATGGTCACTTCTGGCCCGTTAACAGTCCGCTAAGTATATGGGACGAATTACGGCCCGGTGTATTTCTGGCCTGTTAAAGGTCCTGCTGCATTTGGGCCCATTTACAGGCCATTGAAACTTTCGGCCCATAAACGACCTTGAAGGATTTGGGTCATATTCGGCCATGTCTGACATTCGGCCTGTTAGAGGCCCACTATAGATTTGGGCCACTTTCGGCCTGTTGTGATTTTCGTCCTCTTAACGGCGGACGAAATCCATGGGCCATATGTGGCCCAACGTCACATCGGGCCCATTAACGGCCCATATAAAAATGACGATAATGTAGCCCGACCGAACTTCCGGCCTGTTAAAGGCCCGTGTATTAGGTCGGCGCATTTACGGCCCGTTCGAATTTCGGCCTGTGAAAGATCCGCATCATAAATGGGCCACCATTTCGGCCTGCTAAGACCAGTGGGTTATTTGGCACAATCAGGGCCCAATCTCACTTTCGGTCTATTAAAGGCCCATGTTTTTATGGGCTCGAGATATTTACACCTGTAGACTGCCTATTGTTACCGAGGGCCCAAATTATGTTTAGGCCTGTTAAAGGCCCACTATGGGCACAGGCCTACCAGAAAAATATGAAAACTTATGCTGATTTAGGCCCAGATATTTTTAGTGGGCTACATGAAAATGTCGGCCCATAATCATTTTTAGCCCAATTGGAATGGGCCCGACGAATGTTGGCATGTTGGGCTCCTACAAAGCTTTCGGCCAAATACATTACTAAGATAAACCTATACTACAAAAATAGCGTCGTAATTACTGCAGCCTTTGGCAGCATCATAAATGCTGTATCACAACAAAATAAATTCCAACCATACAACAAAAGGCCTGTTGGCATAAAGTTTACAGTCCTTGCAGATAAAAGCACCATCAGATGTATAGAAGCACAGATCCTTTGACCTAAGTGCTCAGGCTGTAGAATCTGACCTAAGTGCTCAGGCTGTAGAATCTGATGGAGTAGCACGATCTTCACCTTTTTTCTGCCATTGCTCTTGAACAACGAAGCGAATGTCTGATAGTCTGGTTTCAAAGCCATTCATATCTTGACGACATTTGTCAACCACTATTCTTGTTTCTGAAACAACGTCCATTAGGGATTGGACTTGTGTCTGGAGCACAGATATATCACTCTGTCCAGCAGGAAGATTTTGTTCAGTAGGCGATTTGGGCAAGGTTACCTTGACAACCAACCCAGAATTACGCAGGAAGGTGCTTTTTGCACTGTTAGTGGAGAGATACTGACGCACTGCAGCAAGAGGTGACATTGTGCCTGTGGTAGCCTCGTCACCTTCAGGTGGTTGTGGCTGTTCAATCATTTGTTCCATAGCTTCCTGAAAGTTTGAACTTGTAGATTAGTGTACCGGATAAGTTACTAATGAGATAAAAACAAACAAAGTAGGTTACACGTTTATACATAATTTATTTTGGTGAACTACTGTAATACATTAGCATGTATTGTAGTGCCAACTACATAATAAAATCACTTTCGGAACATATGTCCATGTAGCATGCCTACTGTATTGTCTATTTCCTCACATTCGTTGACATCTAAGGATAAAGAGACATGGTTTAAAGTAGGATGAACATAGTATGACATCATTCATATCATGGTAAATAGATATAAAACAAACATGCTATTTTATCATTGTGTGCGCACGTGAACATAATAACTAGATTACAGATCAAGACCAAAAGAATATCCTTCATCTCTTTTAAACCATGTAAGGTGAAATGATACGTTAAGACAACTGTGTACAAAAGTGAACAGAGTAACTGGCATTGGCTGCAAACCAAGTAGTTAAATGAACACATCAAGTATCAATTAGTTCAAAGGCAGGAGGAGTAAGGACTTACAACAGCGCCTTGAACTGGTGTGCTCATGCCCTTCATCTTGCTGGTGTGGCATTCCTTGAAGATTTACACTGCATTTGGTTCAGGTTCTTTTTGGTCCGCACGAGCTTTCCTCTGTATTTGGGACAAGTCAATATAGATATGATAATATGGCACAGAAAAAAGAAGGAAGTAGCAGCTATTTACAAGAGCCTCGCAGTGTGCAATATAGCTATGAGATTCTGTTGTCTGTTGGAATTTCACTTTAGAACGGTTGGTCTTGTTCTTCAAACAGTTAGCCTAGAAGAAGATACACTTGGAAGGCACATACATAAATACAAGTTCAATATGTGGTCTGATCAAATACATAGCCTACCTGATACTTTGGATCAAACCAGTGTTTAACGAGGGCTGTCCAGTCTTCATCTGTAATATATTCCACTGCAGATGTTTGGGCGATTTCATTGTTAGCCTTGCCTTCAAAGTGAGATTTTCTAAGGTGGTACCGATACTGTCACAGAGCAGACTGAAAAACATGAGTGCATGCTTGTTTAGTTGCATCATCTTTCGGATCCAACTTGAACCTCATATGTTGAAAAAAGAATGTGAGTCTTATTAGGAGGAAGCTAGAAAGTATGGGACAGAGCAAGACAATATTACTAATTGCGATGAATAACATTACTTACGGATAAATGGTCAAGGAAGGTGTTAAACTGGGTATTGTCTTTCTCATTCCTGTACTGGATCCACGTTGGGAGGATACGTGCATGACACCTAACGGCAACGGCTGCCTTTGATACTAACTTGGCTGACTCTGTAGCATCACGTGGCCTTTTTAAACCTGGCACAAAATGGATCTCCATTCTTCCTCCTTTAGATTTTGTTAATCTGTCAAGCATTATCCCTGATGTCTGTTTCCGCTTGCGCCGTGGTGCTAGTTCAACAACGAATATGGAAAGTGTTAGTGTACATCAAACTGTGAGAGTACATATAAAGGAGCATGCAACTGCAACTTGACTCGGTCAGGTACCGTCTTGGTGTTGATGCTCATGAGGTTCATCTGATCTTGCCAAGTCCTGTTGTGTCAGCAGTGCTTCGGAAGTAGTGTTAGGTGTGAAGGCAGCTTGGGAACTGGCCAGTTCCGGAGCAAACGAACGAGTAACTCGTTGAGATGCTGGTACAGTTGAAGCGGATGCTGCAGCTGGTGGAGCAGGTGATACTGTGTTTGTAGACTTAGTCGGTGGACTTGGACCTTCTACTGCACTATAAGTACCAGCAGAATCTCGACCGCAGATCCTTTTCCATTTCACCCGATGAGTAACACCACTCCCTACTATATTATTTTCCTTGCTCTTTTTGGACTTTGCCATGTCAAGCCATACCCACAACACAAAAGAATAAAATCGCTCTTCAGAACTCATTGATACATGATACAGACAAGCAATACTTTGATGTAAGACAACCGTATGAGGATGGAATATGTAAGAAAAACAGGACATCATGACATATTCACAGTTACGATGTGTAAACTAAGCAGAAGGATTTTCAAGAAAATAGAAGTAATGCAAGCTAGACACCATATGAAGGATGCAACCAATATTACTCTGCCAAGTTAAAAGTGTCTTGTCATAAGTGGCAATTCGTAAAATTAGAAGCAGTACAACGTAGAAATCAATGCAAGATGCAACCACTATCAGACTGCCATGTTAAAAGCGTCCAATCATGAGTGACTGATGCGGGATACACAATAGCAGTACTTTGATGTAAGAACATGGTATGATAGATAGATGCAGTGTATTCTAGACACAGAAAGCCATGTCATATGCACATGTATAACGTATAAACTCAGCAGGTGCAATTTAATCAAAATAGAAGAAATACAAGATAGACAACATATGCAACATGAAACCAATTATCACACTGTCAACTTAGAGCAAGCACATGCGATGGTGGAGTACGGGAGATGAACTCATCATGTAGACTTGGGACTTCAACTTCATTAGCAGTAGGAGTGGCAAATCTAGAGAGTCTCTGTTTGCGTCGGTGCGGAGGACCACCAACATCCCCTACCTTACTCTTTTCCTTCCTATTTTCTGATATTGCCTTATGAAGTCAAAACCACAAGAAGATGAATAAAATTAGCTCTGCATAACTGGTTGATGGATGATACAGACGAACACTACTTTGATATAAGGCAAGCGCAGCATAGGAGGATGGAATATATACAAAAAAGACAGCGTTTCATATTCACACGTACGATAGGAGGATGGAATATGTATGAAAAAACAGTAAGCGGAAGGCATTTCAACAAAATTAGAAGAAATGAAAGCTAGGCACCATATGAACATGCAACCAATATCACTCTATCAGGTAAAAAGTGTCTCGTCGTAAGTGCCATTTCAAGAAATTAGAAGCAGTACAAGCTAGAAGACAATGCAAGATGCAACCTACATCACAGTCCCAAGTTAAATGTGTCTTATGGGTAAGTGATTGTTGCAGGTATAAGTTGTAAGATACGCAGATGCAATTCAACACAATCAGAAGCAATACAAACTAGACATCATACGGAAAACGCAACCACATATAACAGTTCCAAGTTAGAGCAAGCACCTGTGATGGTGGAGTAGGGGAGATGTGCTCATCATGTACACGTATGTTCTAGAAACAGGAAGACGTGTCATATTCACAGGTATTATGTGTAAAGTAAGCAGATGCAATTCAACAAAGTTAGGAGCAATACAAGCTAGACATCATACGCAACATGCAACCACAATAATAGTGCCAAGTTAGAGCAAGAACCTGTGATGGTGGAGTAGGGGAGATGTGCTCATCATCTACACAACTACGTTGACTGTCCAGCCTTGTGTTGTCTTGCGAATCTTGGTGGGAGGATGGCGGAGTAGAATCTGTAGACACCCCCTGTTTGAGTTGCTCCGAAGGACCACCATCATCCACTGCCGGACTAATTTCCTTCAGTTGTAATGATTTTGCATTGTGAAGTCAAACCGATAAGAAAAAGGAATAAAATTCGCTCTTCAGAACTCATTCATGCATGATACTGACGAACACTACTCGGATGAAAGGCAAACACATGATGCGAGGATGGAATATGTATGAAAAACAGGATGACCTGACATATTCACACCTATGATGTGGTTACTAAGCAGAAGGCATTTCAACAAATTAGAAGCACTGCAAGCTAGACACCATATGAAAGATGCAACCAATATCACTCTGCCAAGTTCAATTAACTGTATGGCGTTTCAACAAATTAGAAGCAGTACATGCTAGAAATCATATGCAAGACACAACCAATATCATAGTGGCGACTTAAAGGTGCCTTATCATAAGCGACTGATGCGTGATATGCAAGAACATCGTGTGATCAGATATAGTATGTTCTAGAAACAGGAACATATGTCATATTCATAGGCATTATGTGTAAAGTAAGCAGATGCGATTCAACAAAGTTAGAAGCAATACAAGCTAGCCATCATACGCAACATGCAACCACATATAATAGTGCCAAGTTAGAGCAAGCACCTGTGATGGTGGAGTAGGGGAGATGTGCTCATCATCTACACAACTACGTTGACTGTCTAGCCTTGCGTTGTCTTGCGAATCTTGTTGGGAGGATGGCGGAGTAGAATCTGTAGAGAACCTCCGTTTCAGTTGCTCGGAAGGACCACCATCATCCAATGCCTTGCCAATTTCCTTCAGCTTTATTGATTTTGCATTGTGAGGTCAAACCGACAAGAAAAAGGAATATAATTCGCTCTTCAGAACTCATTCATGCATGATACTGATGAACACTACTCTGATGAAAGGCAAAGTCATGATACGAGGATGGAATATGTACGAAAAAATGGACGGCTTGACATATTCACACCTATGATGTGGTAACTAAGCAGAAGGCACTTCAACAAATTAGAAGCATTGCAAACGAGACACCATATGGAAGGTGCAATCAATATCACTCTGCTAAGTTAAAACTGTCTCGTCATAGGTGGCGTTCATCAAACTAGAAGCAATACATGATAGAAATCATATTCAAGACGCAAACCAATATCACACTGCCAACTTAAAGGTGTCCCATCATAAGTGACTGATGCAGGATACACAAGAAGAGTAGTTTCATGTAAGAACATGGTGTGATAGACAGATATAGTATGTACCAAAAAACAGGAAAGCGTGTCATATTCACACGTATCATGTGTAAGCTAAGCAGATGCAGTTTACACTAATTATGAGCAATACAAGCTAGACACCATATGCAACATGCAACCAGATATCACACTGCCAAGTTAGAGCAAGCACCTTGGATGGTGGAGTAGTGGAGTGGAGACTTGGACCTTGTAATGCACTATCAGTACAAGGAGAATCAGTACAGATGCTCCGTTTCATTGCTGCAGAGGACCACCATCATCGCCTTCCTTACTCTTTCCTTCCTCTTTCTTGATTTTGCCTTGTCAAGTCAAACCCACAAGAAAAAGGAATAAACTTTGCTCTTCAGAACTCACTGATGCATGATACTGACGAACACTACTTTCATGTAAGGCAGCCACATGATAGGAGGATGGAATATGTATGAAAAACAGGACGGCATGACATATTGACATGTATGATGTATAAAGTGTAAACTAAGCACAAGGTGCTTGAACTTGTTAGAATCAATGCAAGCTAGAAACCATATGAAAGATGAAACCAATATCACTCTGCCAAATTAAAAGGGTGCCCTAACAAATGTATTTGACCAAATTAGAAGCAATACATGGCAACAGGCTAGAAATAATATGCAATATGCAATGAATAAAGGTGACTCATCGTAAGTGATTGATGCAGGATACAGAAGAGAGGTAGTTTCATGTAAGAACAAGGTTAACACATAGATGTAGTGTGTACCAAAAATAGGAAGGCATGTCATATTCACAGGTATAATGTGTAAACTAAGAAGATGCAATTTACCCTAATTAGAAGCATTACAAGCTAGACACCGTATGCAACATGCAACCATATATCACACTGCGAAGTTAGAGCAAGCACCTATGATGGTGGTGTAGGGGAAGTGCGGTCTTCAGGTACAGAGCTACGTTCAATATCTTCATTTAGGCTTGCTATTTCTTGAGAATCATGTGGAGAGGATGAAATTGCATTCTTTATAAGAGTAGTGCGTCTCATATTAACCCACGGGTGTGACTGTCTCATCATAAGCGATAGATGCAGGATACACAAGAACAGTAGTTTGATGTAAAAACATGGTGTGATAGGCAGATGTAGTATGTACCAAAAACAGGAAGGCGTGTCATATTCACATGTATAATGTGTAAGCTAAGGAGATGCAATTTAACAAATTAGGAGCAATACAAGCTAGGCACCATATGCAACATGCAACCAGATATCACATTGCCATGTTAGAGCAAGCACCTTGGGTTGTGGAGTAGGGGAGATGAGATTTGGAACTAGCACTGCAGTACGAGTAGCAGGAGAATCTGCAGAGATCATCTGTTTCGGTTGCTCCAGAGGACCACCATCATTCCGTGCCTTCGTCCTTTCAGATTTTGCCTTGTCAAGTAAACACACAAGAAAAAGGAATGAAATTCGCACTTCCAAATTCGTTGATGCATGATACTGACGAACACAACTTTTATGTATGGCAACCACATTGTAGGAGGATGGAATATGTATGAAAAATGCTAAGCAGAAGGCATTTCAACAAATTGGAAGCAATGCAATCTAGACACCATATGAAAGATCCAACCAAAGTCACTCTACCAAGTTAGATGTGTCTCATTACAAGTGGCACTTCAACAAATTAGAGGCAATCATGTTTGAAATGATATGCAAGATGCAACCAATATTACACTGTCAACTTGAAGGTGTATCGTCAGAAGTGATTGATGAGGGATACACAAGAAAAGTAGTTTGATGTAAGAACATGGTTAATAGAAAGACGTAGTATGTACCAAAAACAGGAAGGCATGCCATATTCACAGGTATAATGTGTTAACTAAGCAGATGCAATTTACCCTAATTAGAAGCATTACAAGTAGACACCATATGCAACATGCAACCACATATCACACTGCCAAGTAAGAGCAAGCACCTATGATGGTGGTGTGGGGGAATTGCGGTAATCAACTACAGAGCTACGTTGACTATCTTCATTTAGCCTTGCTGTTTCTTGAGAATCATGTGGGGAGGATGACACTGCACTCTTTAAACGAGTATGGCGTCTCACAGTAACCCACTGGGGTGACTGTCTCATCATAAGTGATTGACGAGGCATACAAAAGAGCATTAGTTTGATGTACGAACATGGTTGATAGACATATGTAGTATGTATCAAAAACAGGAAGGCATGTCATTATCAAAGATATAATGTGTAAAGTAAGCAGATGAAATTTAACCAAATTGGAAGCAATACAAGCTAGACACCATGTGCAACATGCAACCACATTTGACAACGCGAAGTTAAAGAAAGCACCTGGGATGGTTGTCTGTGGCAATTTAGATCATCAACTGCAGAGCTACGTTCACTGTCTCCAACTGCTGACACTGCACCCTTTACAGCGCTAAAACGCTTAGTGCTTATCTTCGAATTACACTGGAGCGACTTCTGTCTTTTCTTTTCTGCATTCATCAACACTGCGTCTGAAATACCCATGCATAAAAAACAATAGTGTGAGTATGGGTGAAGTGTGTGCACAATTAGTACAGTGTAAAGGTAGCAGATAGCAGGTCGGTGAGAAATAAATGACGGGAGACATATGATAGCTGTACAACATGCATGGCACACTAAATTACTACAGGATTCTATGAAAATAACAGTCGACTGAAAACAAATAGGCCAGTCCATTTTTTCTGCACCGTCCGATGTACAAAGAACGGGAAGATCGCCTTCATCTACCTCCAGCCAGTTAGTGTTGACGATCTTCCTCGAAACGCCAGCGACCACCGGCCTAGTCCCCTGCCTGCGCCCTCCCCTCGACCTCACCGCACCACCGTGCTTGGCACCACCCCCTGGCCATCCATTCAAGCCCCGCCGACCTCCAAATTGGGCGCAAGCAGCCCCTGCGCCCCACACCCCTATGATAGACACCGATGCGCTTCCCCAGCGAACAGGCGGACTAGGTGCTCCACTCGGCTAAGCGGGTGCTGCTTCTTTTAATTGCGGTTGGACTGACCCTGAATTGAAATCCAGGCGGGCTACTGACCTCTAGCAAAGGTGAAATAGTAAAGGGAGGAAACCTTGTGCATTTAGTATCACGAATAAGATGCAGTAAGAAGCGCTCAACTAGTTTCTTTCGTGGGATGAATATGGTGTGAGCAGAGACGTAAGGTTTGCACGAATAAGGGAAGAGGAGTACCTCTTTCTGCTAGCAGTGCTATGTCCTCCTTTTGTTTTTCCAACGATCTTCTTGTGGTTCACTGGAAACGAGAAGTTGTGGAGGGTGTTGGAGCCTTGGAGGAACCTATGGCCAAGTTGTTGAGTGTGGTGCGGTGGCCGTCTGTCGGATGCAGGGAACCAGATCCGAGGCGGCGGACGACGGCGTAGCGGGAACAGCTCCGGTGCGGTGGACAGTTGCGACAGTGGAGCGGCAACAGTGAGGCGCAGGACGGCATGGTCGGAGTGGTTCTGGTACGGCGCATGTCGGCGTCGGCGTCGTGGAGGCAGCTCTGCCTCGGCTTCAGCTGCTAAGTCCTTGAGGGCGTTGCGGTTGCGGTTGCGTTGGACGACGACGTCGGGGTACCGGCTCCAGCGTGATGGAGGAGGGCGGTGGTGGATTGGGCGCTATGGGGTGGAGGATGGAGGAGGCTGGGGTTTTGCGGCTGGTGGAGAGGGCGTTTTGGCGCCCACAGAGTATGAATGGGGAAATGGAGGGAGGCGGGGAACTAAGGGGGAAGAATGTTTCGGTTTGGGACGCGCTTGTTTGAAATTTGGGGAAAGTTACAAACTTTGCCCCATCTAAAATTTCGGACATATTGCGGGTTGGGGGTAGGACAGTAATCTCAGGTGTCCCAAATGTGGGCGGGATAGATTTTGGCTGAGCGCATGGGTGTTTAGGCGCCCACTGCGTATGAATGCTTCTCGGAGGCGGTTGAGACTAGCGTCTTGGTGAAGTTACAAACCTACCCCGGTTTAGACCTTTGGACATCGGGCCGATAGGCTACACGGGCCATAGTCAGGACAGTAATTTCCTACCACCAAACATTAGTCTCGCGCGGTTTCGGGTGACCAGAGGCCTATTTGGCGTTTCGTTCAATATTTGGGAGCAGAAGCATTAACATTTTCGGTTCTCTTGAATTGAACTTTCAGGATTTGTCAAACTTCACGACTCTTTACTCTTGAAAATCCTAAAGCTACGATTATTTTGGAATAGAGGGGGTACATTTGAATATACATTGTACACGAGTATATATTAAAAAAATATGCAACTTACCTCAGTTCATGCATGGTTCTAGATATAATCTCCTTGGTTGCAAAAAAAAGTTAGAGATGCGTATGAATATATATAGCATGTTCAAACGCACAACAAAGATTGATGCCCCCTTTTACATTTACAAATGCCATTATCTCGGGTTCAAATAGATGAATGCACTTCCTATGAATTCGAATCTTCGAAACCCCCTTTATGTTGAATTCGACATGTATTCTATTTTGTAGCTAGCAATTTGGAATGTATCCATGCAAGTGACAAATGTATAAAGTGCTTCACACTAACAACATGGAGTGCACTAATTAATGTTTATATATGAATTGCAAAAGCATCCATTGCCTGTATTTCAAACCGCTCTCAATCTATGGATCGATAATATGAAATAAACACATGCACATGCTAGAATTCAATAGAGTATGGGTGTCTGATAGACCGATTTTAGTCCATACGCAATTTGCAAAATTCATGATCTCATACAAAAATAATAATGCCATTTATATTTTAATGTAATGCATAGAACCGCCTTTTACACGTAGATGCACTATGCCTCGGCCCGTTCTCACAAACGCGCTATATATCTCTCTATCTAACACATAAGTGCACACACTTTATATGCATCGGCATTTCTCTTTCACACATGCTCACAATCTCTCTCAGGGTGTCGGGGTGTCTCACACACATGCTACCTCTGTATCTCTCTCTCTCTCTCTTTCTGACTACTATGTACCACACTTTTCACTAATCTCAGTTGGAAAACACTATTTCTCTCACATGCATATATACACACGCACGTTCTCTACTAGCCCTATATACGCACATATATGTGCCTACATGTCTCCCGCACGCACATTATCTTTAGGCCTCTCTCGCACACATTGCCCCCCCAGACACACCTCTCTCTTAGTAGTTGGCAGATATGATTCCATCATATCATTCGTTAGGATATCCCTGACTGTTAGGCTGGATGGTAATACGAGGCAAAGTTTTACCCTAGTTCGGACCCTTGGAGTTGAGGAAAAAGCCTACTCCTTGTACTGTATATTAGTGATAGGGGTGTGTACAAAGTACACATGAATACCAGGCATTGTGTGTGTGTATACTATCGGCGAACTAGCCCCCAAGCTTCTATAACATACTGGGGGCCTAGGGTTACAAATCATATATAGTCGGCTTATCACCAGTGGGGATAGAGTCCTCCGCGACTCCGGTAGCTAGCTTCGTGTTGTACGCCGAGTCCTCCACATGGGTCTTCGTATAACGCGTCTTGGTCCAACCTATGTGACGCAGGATGGAACCGACCCATGAGTCCTCATGTTGACCCACCACAACTAGAAATGATGTGCCCACCACACCACACACGCAATCGGCCACTAAGAAAATAAGCATATAGAATAGTACAATGTTATACATGAAAGTTAATTGCATGGTGCATCCAAAAATATTTGTTCTGCATTGTGAATGTCTATATATTCTCCTAAAATATTAGTCACGGGAAAGAGAAACGAAGGGCATATCTCTCCTTGCCTCCACCGGACACCCCCTCTTTCCACACCACTTTCACGTACGCACACAAACTATCTCTCGGCCCTCTAAAAGTATGCATGCCCACGACATATTCACGCGTGACGGTCACTGTATTTCAAGCTAAAGCACTATACGGTAACTGGACTTCAGAATATGCTCATTACGGTCATCGTATACATTCTCATGGTGATCATACGGTATCTAGCTCACGATACGTCTCCATATTTTCTTGATGACACCGACGGACTTTGCATTTGATGCGTGCTCCGTATTTTGTTGACGACACTTACGGTCATTGTATTTGAAGCGAAAGCACGATATGGTCACTGGACTTCAGAATAAGCTCATCACGGTCACCACATACATTTTGTCGTGCTAACCAACATGTGGTTGGATGGCTAGGAGGACAGTGGTTTCTCGAGCCCACCAGGGTTAAAGTCCCGGTGCTCGCATTTATCCTGGGTTAGTTTTAGTATTTTTCGGCGATGTGCGTTCAGTGGGAGGAGACGTTCCACTCGACTACGAGGCACCTATGGTGACTTCGTAAAATCTCAAGATCATATGCTGGCTCACTCTCTCGAATGTGCTCATAGGGGTAGGGTCTGCGTGTGTGCACTTATAGCGGTGAGTGCTTGCGCGTACATATGAGCCCTTGCGTCTGTACCGTGTTAAAAAATACGTGTCATGATTATACGGTCACTGGCTCACCCGTACAACTCCGTATTTTGTTGATGACACAATCAATTGACCAGTCAAATGTTCCACGTGGCGCAACTAGTGTTGCACCATCGGGGCGCGTAACCGTGGGGCCCACCTGTCAGCCCCTATATGAAAGAAAGAAATGGTAGTTTGAGTCTGTACTGTGTTAATAAAATACATTTTAGGGTGATCATACGGTCACTGGCTCACCATACAGCTCCGTAATTTGTTGATGAAACGATCCATTGACCAGTCAAACGGCCACATTCAGCAGCGCACATTACCATAGGGCCCACCCGTCAGCGCGTATATGACGGACAGAAATGGTAATAAATTAGTGGTCGGTGGGTATTCGAAGTCGTGAGACCTCTGGTTGGCAGTCGCCGGCGGTGGGGGGGCCGTTGAATGGGCGGTGGGGTGGGGATCGCCGGAGA
>NC_057796.1:471880833-471890002 GCF_018294505.1 Triticum aestivum
AGTGGTGTCGGGGCGGGCGGGCCGGCGGTTCGGCCGGTGGTTGCTGGCGGCTCACGGGGGTGGAGTTTGATGATAAACTGTAGGCCCTTGATTTCGTATCCAACGGCTAGAAAATCTAATGACCAGAGATGAAAATGTCAGTCGTCTGACGTGTAGCCTCACCCCGCACGTACACATGCACGCACGCAAGACACACACGCATGCAGGCGTGCAACACTGACACATACACATAACAAACACACGCACGCATGTAGGCGTGCAACACTAACACATACACATGCACTCACAAACACACGCACGTACGCACACATGCATGCAACACTGAAACGTACCCTTGCACGCATGCAACACTCGCACGCCTGCATGCACACAACACACGACGCAAGACACACGCTCAACCTATACGTGCATGCACCCTTTGTTAAGGACATGGATTGTTACGGGTATTAATAATTCTTATCTGTGATAAGCAAAACATTGATGTTTGCGGCGGTCTTTATGAATCACAACGTATCGAACGGGATATCAACACAGTAGGCTTATCTACATGAAAAATATGACGTCACACTCAATGAACAGTCATCCGTTTATGAAATGCCCGCTTCTGACCGCCCTAGCCCACCAAAGGTTCCTCTGCTGTGCACTGCCTGCGTTGGGTCACTGACATGCAGGCCATGTACCCAAAGAGCCCACACGTCAGTGGAAGAATGGCGCGGTGTCCTACGTTAGAGTCGAGGGCGCCACTCGCTGCACGCCCGGCTGAACACGCCTCCTTGCTGCATTCAAACGCCTCCATGAAACCCGCCCGTGTGGAAGCCGAGAAACCCACTCTAGACACACGTCCGTTCATGACCGGGCCGGCATTAAACGCAACGCCGGCCGAGCTCCTCCCGCCCGCCGTCTATTTAATCTCCTATTTAAATGAGGCCAAACGCCGGCCAAGAATCGCACACCTCCGCCGCTCCCCTATCTCCTCCTTCACCATTTTGTCCACTCTTACAATGGCTTACGAAGAGTAGTTATTCCGCATCCAAGCCGGTTGGGTGGCCCGCCAAGCCCGCCGGATACGAGCTATGCAGCTCGTTGATCCACCTCCCTCACCTCGCCCGACGGAGCCAGTTGCTGCCCCAAGCCGGCGCGCGGTTCAGCAACTCGCGCCTCCAGGCCAGCTCGACGAGGAGCGGCGCACGAGCGTCGTTGCTGCCGTCCACGCCGCCTCCTCGTACAACGTCTCCCGTTTCTGTGGCCGAGACTCCCATGCTGGCGGCCGCGCCATGCAAGCAGCGACAGAAGCCGGGTGTGCGAAGAGCGACGAGTCGGTGGCCAGCGCCTCCGCGTCCACCGCCATCATCGAGGAGAAGTAGAACATGGGAGGCCGCCGCCGCTTGGGTCCCATGAAGGCCACCGCGGAGGCGACGCCGGCGTACACAGCAGGTGTCTTGCCGGATCCTTTTGTTGCGAGGACCTTCGTCGACCCCGCATGGGCTCCACGGAAGCGGGGAAGCCCCCTTCCACCATCATCTTCGACATCAGCCAATGATATTAGTTGGACAGTGGGGAAGCGAGCCATCCTTTGCGCTGAAGCATATACCTCCGGGGCTCCCGACAGTCCGGTGATCGTGCTGCCGGACATGAGGAACACAAATCGATCAACGGGCGACCATTTAGGCCAGGTATTATATACCTGTGCTATCCAGAACTAGCACCGCGTAGTTCATTTGAATGTAATGAAATCCGTCATGTTTGTATGAAAATCCGGTATCTTATATGATTTCCGTCGTTGTTTATATGAAATATCGCCATGTTTGCGTGAATCTCCTCCGGTTGGTTGAGTTGCTGTCATAATGTGTGCGGCTACAGTTGGATGGCGTAATTTGCGGGTCACCGGTCGGTCTGTGGGTTGCTCGGGCGGCGTGGTGGGAAAAAAAGAACATAGCTCGTGTGAGCTCGTCTCCAACGTGCGCGCTGGAGGATGCATGAGCACCCGAGCCATTCCTCGTTCATCGGTGGCAAAGGCACCGGTGGACAAAAGGGTCACCAATATTTTGGCTACCCCGGGCAAGATCCAAACAGCCCCTCCCAACAGATTCAAATCCCTCGTTCGCCGTGGAATTTTTCCATGTGTTGTTTTCATGGACTAGCAAGATGCCCGTGCATTGCACGGAACATCAAGATGCATTTTTTGACAAAACACCTGTTGTGATTGACCCATGCAGGAGTAATCCCATTTTGTAAAAACTAATGATATCTCGAGAATTTTATCGGATAAATGGTATCTCGAGAATTTTATCGGACTCCATTTTTGTATACAAGGCCACAAACCCATATTACAGGTACCAGGGCAAAAATTAATGTCTTGTAAGTCAATGTTGCAAGCCACCTTGTTTCCTTGTTTGCCGTGTAAATTAATGTGTATTCTTCTCTTTCATGCACATCAAGCCAATGCTCACACTCCCGCATCACTACAAAAAAAATACACTTCCGTGATGATACGTGTTTGTCATAGTAGGTCGCATTTTTTGTGATGCATGTACATCCATGACAAATTTATGACAGAATCAAGATAGTCATACCTGTGCTGTCGTAGAAGTGTTCCATGACATTACCAAAATTATCATCACGGAAGTGTCCACTTCCATGATGATAAATCGCGCGTCACAGAAGTGCTTTCGTCAAGGGTGACCGACACGTGGCATCCACCGTAATGGAACGCCGTTAAGCTATCGGGTCGGGTTTTGTATCCGATAACCCATTAACAGCCCCGACCAATGGGGATTTTCCACGTGTAAAATCATCATTGGCTGGAGGAAACACGTGTCGGCTCATCGCTGGGACAAATGTCATGCACTCATTGGACAGAAGGCGCCTATGATACGTCGACACGTGGCACGGCCCAACAGAGGCCCATTCCTGTGAAAAGGCCGGCCCGTTTGACTTGGTCAAAAGGTGGCGGGCCGGCCCATGGAAAGCCTGTTAACGGCCTATTCGCATATAGCCCATTTACAACCCGCTAACCCAAGGCCCGTTACGCCCTATTCGAATTAGGCCCAGTAGCGTCATCTGGGCCATCCAATATGATTCCAGCCCGTTTTCACTTCTGGCCCATGTATGGCCCATGACGTCTTTCGGCCCATATGAGGCCCTATGTAACTCTTGGCCTATTAACGGCCCGTGGTGAAACTGGCCCATAATGAACAGTGTATCACTTTACACCCATTAACGGCCCGTGGTGAATCTGGCCCGTAAAGAACAGTGTATCACTTTATACCCATTAACGGCCCGTTATTCCGTCGGGCCGTTTCCAGCCCATGTTATCTTTCGGCCTTCTCAGAGCCCATTTATTCTTGGGCTATTTTCCAGCATTCGTTTACTTACGGCCCGTTACTGTCATTTTCTGCTTGTGGGCCAAATTCAGCCCGCGGTTACAGTCGGCCCGTTTGTGGTCCGTTAATATGTTGGGCCGTTTTCATAGCGTCATCAAATATGGCCTATTAACGATGGCCCGTTATGTTCGGCCCATGAACGGACGATTCAAACTCTAGCCCGTTTACGGCGAGAATGCGGTCTGTTTGGCCCATGTTTGGCCAATCGATCATACGACCCATATAAGGCCCATTGATGATATGGCCCGTAGAAGGCCAATTGTTTCTACGGCCCATAGAAGGCCCACTGTTTCTATGGCCCGTAGAAGGCCCACTGTTTCTACGGCCCGTAGAAGGCCCACTTTTTCTACGACCCATAGAAGGCCCACTATTTCTACGGCCCGTAGGAGGCCTAGTGTCACTACAGTAAATATTAGCCCATGGTTATTGTGGCCTAGTTTAAAAAAATAGGTTATTGGAGCCACTAGCAAACCGCAGAAAAAGAACTGCACTGACTAAAAGCAAACAAATAAACAAGACAACAAGGAAATAAATAAGCAAGCAACTTACACTAGGCTATCACGGCTATTACACATATTACATCCACTGGGCATCAAAGTTCGCCACCAGTGCAAATATAGGGAACACAGCAGCATATAAACGCCGCAGCAAAACAAGTCCAGAACTGAAACCACTTCAGAAGAGCTCAAGAAACAATATCCTGGGTACCCATAATGCTGGCAAGATGCTTAGCAAGCTTATTAACTTTCTCTTATTTGGCGCTTAAGTCCTCCAGCGCTTGCTGTTGCACCAGAAAGTATGCATCTGAATTCTGCAGGGACTTCCTCAGTCCTTCGGCTTCCTGTCGCCTAACATCTGATCGATGTCTTTCAACTTGAAGTTGAGACTCAAGAAGCCGAACTGATTCAGGCAACGAGTTCGAAGAGCTGGTGCCAGCAGTGGTAGCCAGTAACTCGAACACTACATCAAGACAGGACTTTGGGGTTGTCTCAGTGTCTTCAATATAGTTTTTAGCAGCTTTCTTGGAGACCAATAGGGATGTCTCACTATCTTGAACCTTATCTGCATTACTTCCTTTACCATTGCATAACAGGGTACTCTTCTCCAATATTTTATCCGCGTTCTAAAAGAGAAACAAACAAACACATCTCAGGTTTACAATGTAGTATATGAAACTCATTTTGGTAAACCAGTTCAGTAGTAAGGTGGACATGATAACATTATGAAACAAACATATATCTATGTAGTATGGTCACTCTATGGTCTATTTCATTCTAGTTTATGTTGCCAAATCAAGATAGATACAGTTCGAATCATATCTATTTAAGACAAAGCAGCATAGACAGAATATAAGTGTGGGAAACTACACAGCAATAACAACACTTGTAATGTGCATGGCATGAGAACATAACTGTTTATTCAATTGAAACTGAAATCAACATAGAGCAAGTTACAACAGCAAACAGCCAAACACATTGAAGAAACAGGTTTAAAACATACCTGTTGCGCCATTGGAGTTTGAATTGCATCCTTCAAATTTGAAATTAGTTGGTATAAGTAAATACAGTGATGCAAGAGCAAAGTAGTATGAACCATAGCTACGGAAACTGACCTGAGAACAATTCTTCTTCTGCTTTAAGCGTTGACTTCGGGTTCGGAATGGTGGTCCTCGTGATTTGGGCACTACAGTTGCCTTACTAACTGCTCGTGTTTGGGTGCTCTGTGGTGGAGAAGGTGCTGTGTCAACGGGAACTGGCTGTCTATCTGCTGGGGTTGGGGTTAGAAGGGGTGTAGCTGGTTCTCTGTCCAACTGGGTAGGGGTACAATCTGCATGAGTGTGGGTTATGTGTGGTGGGGCTGGTTCTTGGGCAAGTACAACCGTGGTTCTATCTGCATCGACAGGTAGCACGATCTTTTCTGAAGACCGTGTTATTACTCCCACAGATACTGCCATCACTCCCTCCAATTGAAATGGCTGATAAACAAGAAAAGTAATTGAATGTACAGACATTGTAAGATAGACAGGTGCAATGGATAGTAGGGAAGAAAACAAGGCATGAAATAATTCACATTTATGTTGTCTAAGCAAACAGAATAGCAGGACATAATTTCACATATATGGTGGCTAATTAAAGAGGATAGCATGACACAATTTCACATGTATGATGGCTAACTAAACTGGATAGAATGACATACTTCAAAATATGATGACTATGTAAACAGGATGACATGATATAACTATACGATGTGTCTATTAAAGTGGTTGGCATGCCATAAATCACAAACATGCCGTCGCTGGAAACATGATGGCATGATATAATTCACGGATAGAATGACATAATTTAAAATATGATGACTATGTAAACAGGATGAGATGATATAACTATATTATGTCTTTAGAAAATGGGTTGGCATGCCATAATTCAGATACATGCTGTCTATGTAAACATCATGGCATGACATAATTCAAATATATGATTTATATACTAAGGAAGTGAGCAGAGGGCAATCGCATATATGATGTGTCAACTAAGGAGATGGCATTCAATATTGTGTATATGATGTAAAAACTAAGCATTGCAATACAGCATATGCATTATATGAGTAATATAACCCTGCCAAGTTTGAGCATACACCTCAGGGGGATAATAGGACTGGTCATCTGCCTCTGAATCCTCCTCTGAAGAGCTATCTATAACCAGCAAGATATCTGCTTCAGCAGGTAGCATTGTCTGCTCTGAAGACCTTGTTTTCACTCCAGATTTCTCCATCACCAATTCAAATGGCTGATGCACAGGAAGAGCAGTTGAATATACAAACATTGTCGACAAAAGCAATGAGAAATACAAAAAAAGGACGACATGATATAATTAACATATATGACACTTGCCTAAACAGCATGGCATTGCATAATTCACATACATAATGCCTTGCAACAAGATAACATTGCATAATTCACATATATAATGTCTTGCAACAAGATGACATTGCATAATTCACATATATGGTAATTAGACACTAAACAGGTGGCATTCACACAAAACATGTCTAAGCTAAGCAAATGACATAGCAATGCAAGATACCATACGCACGATATGAGCAACATAACCCTGCCAAGTTAGGGCATGCACCTCGGGGGGGGGGGGAATATGACTGGTCATCTATCTCTGAATCCTCCTCTGAGGAGCTATCTGTTACCAGCAAGACATGCACTTCGTCAGATAGCATTGTCTGCTCTGAAGACCTTGTTTCCACTCCAGATTTTTCCATGACCGTGCTGAATGGCTGATGCACAGGAAGAGTAATTGAATGTACTAAAATTGTTGACAAATTTAACACGTAATAAAAAAATGATGGCATGATATAATTCACATATAAGATGACTGGCTAACCAGGGTGGCATTGCAAAATTCACATATATGATGCCTGGCTAGACAAGATGGCATATCATGATTCACATATACGATAAAGAAACTAAACAGATGGCATTGACACAAAGCATGTCTAAACTAAGCAGATGACATCTTTAATGTATACAGTAAGCAATGCAAGGCACCATATGCATGATATTACCAACATCAGCATGCCAAGTTAGAGCGAAGACCTCATGGGGTAAATAGGAGTGGTCTTCTCCTTCTGAATCCCCCTCAGAACAGTTATCTTCCTCTTGATTACGATCCGAAATGGGTGAAGGGGGGCTGCCTTTGCGCCCACCATAGAACGACGTCTGCATGAAATTTTATTGCCACGCAAGGCTCGTCTCTTTTGCTCTACATGATCAGTTCCATTGTGTATAATAACTGGCATGCATAGGAATAAAACATAGTGAGATTACGTAAGGAGTGCATGCACAAATCCAGAGTGATGGTAGCAAATTGTGGATAGACCCAAAACCAATGAGAGTAGGCAGATAATAGCTTTAGTTAAAAAATACAGATAATGGCTCCTTTAATGTTTGTTTGCACCCAACATGAAACTCATAGTAGACACCGGAGATTAACCAGATAGTAGACAGATAGTACTGATTGCTGCCCCAATATGTACCCCACAACCATTTAAAAACTCAAGTTTCAGCATTAGTTTGGACCTGACTCGGAGTCTAATAGGTGAACACAACGATAATGTAGCATGTCATCATATTAAGCGACGCATAACGTAAGCAGACACGGAAGAGTGCGACCTCTCTTGCGGACCCGTGTAGTCCTCAAGGTCATCTGCTCAGTTGATGATGGTAATGCAGTTGCCGTGGCTGCCGGCGGCGGGGAAGAAGATCTGAGGCGGCGAAAGATAGTCTGGAGAGCGGATCCCTGCTATGGTGAACCCTTCCGTCGTTGGAGCAGCTGAGCTGGGGTGGAACACAGCGCCACAGGAGCAGGACAAACCACACAAGGTTTTCTTTGACACATATCTGTAACAGAAGTAATTGAGTAAGGGCTTGTTTGAATTTGAGGATTCTAACAATGCAGGGATAGGAAATAGATAGGAATAGGATAGGAATGCACGTGCAAAACAGAGAATTTAAAAACATAGGATTTCTGCCAATCTGGGTGTTTGATTCACAACAATTGGAAGATCACAGGATGCAAAAATGCATGGTGAGATTAAGTCAAACCACAAGAAAATTTACGGTTATAATGCTATTATGCTACTATCTCTTAGTCTTGTGCTTGATGAATAGGAATATGAAAAGGAGGAGAAGTGGAAATTAGAATTCCTACGGTTTTTCTTTCAAGGAGACACTAAAGGAACAAATCCTACAGTTTTCCTTTGCTCCCTTCCTTTGCACCAAATTCATGAAAAGTAGTACCATAGGAAACTTTCCAATTCCGATGTTTTTCATTCACTTTTCCTTTCAAGCACTGGCGATTCTAGTAGGCAGGCTTGAGCAAGGAAAATCCTACACTAAAAAATGTTTTTGTGCTACTTCTATTACTTTGGACCCAGGCCACTGCCATACTAGCTCAACTCCCAGGCCCATCGACAAATGCACAACTCAAACGCGAAGAGTTAAATAATGATGGCGTTCAAGAGAGTCCATCACAGATAGCTAAGTTGCCTGGTACCTCACTGCTTGTCATATAGTAGGTTAAAATAATTGTATTTCCCGTTACTACGAGTGCTCAGTGGACAATATATATAACATGTAGAGTAAAAAAGAGATGCAACAAGTGTACAACCTCTTTGGCGAAGCCATGTCGATCTCAGCGTGATTGGGTTGGCCGGTGAGGATGCTCCGGCTGACTTGGCTGTCGGAGGAGGGGAAGATCTTAGGCGTCTGGAGATGGAGCCCGAGGTACTGCTCCGCTGTGATGGAGGGTTTCGTCGTTGGAGCAGCTCCGGTGAGTTGTACGACGCCGAGGCTGAAGCAGGACAAGAGAGACAACGAACAACGTTAACCTGAGTGGAATTCTAATAGCATCTCCAATACATGACGTAAAATACATAACCACAAAGTGCTAGATGTAAACTACATCAGCCGCTCATCTCTGAACTTAACTGTCGAAACTGAATTTAACTGTCGAAACTGAACTTAACTGCCAAAACTGAATTTTGCTGTCGAAACTGAATTTTGTTGTCGAAACTGAACGCACTAGCAAGGTGAGGCTATACGTCGGTCTACTAACTTTTTCATCTCTGGTCAAGCGATTTTGCAGCCGTTGGATACGAAATCAAGGGCCTACGGTTCATCTTCAACCTCCACCCCCCTGAGCCGCCAGCCACCACCGGCCAAACAGCAGCCCCCGCCGCCCGCGGCCGGCGGTGCGCCGCCCGCAGCCGGCGGTGCG
>NC_057796.1:471890425-471930456 GCF_018294505.1 Triticum aestivum
ACTCCCCACCGCCGGTCCGCCGCCGCCCCGGCCATCCCTCTAGGCCCCCCCGTGCCGAGCTTTTTCTCCGGCGATCCCCACGCCACCGCCCCGCCAACGCCCCGCCACTGCCGGCGACCACCGCCCCCATCCTGAACCCTAAGATGGATAGTGGGGTACCTCTCCGGCGAGCCCCCTCCCCGCTGCGGCTGGTTCTTCCTTCACCCGGCGAGCCCCCCCACCCCCTGAAAATCGACTGACCCAAAAGTCGATTCAGTCGACTGAAGTGTAGCTAAATCAGAGCAGCATCGCAAGCAAGAGCAAGAGCGAGAGCAACAGCGCGAGCAAGAGCAATAGCAAGAGCAGACGAGGCAGGGGACCGAGAGCAAGGGCAGAGCAGCAGTGCGAGCGAGAGCTAAAGCAGCAACAGCTCCTACTGATGTGGACGTCGCCGCCGAGGGAGCGACACCGTGGAGGAAGTGGCCGGCGACACCGCCGTGGATGGAGCCGCGCCGTGTCGGCTCGGGACCGAGCGCCGGCAGCACCGTGAGATCGAATCAAGAAGAAAATGTGGTGATTAGTGTAGCCTCTTTGGTGGCGCCGATTAGGCCGCAACTTCATCTGAGGAAACGGTGATGATGATGCTCTCCCGGTGGTGCAGGTGAAGACAGCGGTGTGGGAATGGAGGTGGCGCAAAAAACGAGGGGAACGTCGGGGCAGCTCCTTTCAGGTGGAGGACGGGGTGGCTGAACCGGCGGGACGATGAGATCGACGACGGATCCTCATCCGGTACGGTGGATGAGGGACGTCGAGGTGTTGCTGTGGACGACGTCGTCGGGTAAGAGGCTCCGGCTGGGTGGCGGACGGAGCAGGGTGTGGGGTCTCGTCACGGGTTTTCGCGGCCTCGGTGTACGAATGGGTGGGCGGATGGGATGGCAGTGGGGAACCATGGCTTAGAGACGCGCTTGTCCGACATGTGGGGTAAGTTTACTAAAGTACCCCCACCGATTTGAGGCGGTTCTTTCGGTTCAGGGGTACCACGGGCATTTCGCGTGTCGGGATTTCTTAGGAGGTGGGAGTTTTTGGACGCGTTGTAATTTCGGAATAGCAAGGCACGGGTTGAGATGGAGGGAGTTGTCGGAGCACAACGAGACAAAGATATATCTTAAATATTTCGGGCTAACAAGGCGCGGGTTGAACAGGCGGGAGTTTCGCAGCACGATAGACAGAGACGCTAGCTTGAATTTTCGGCATAACAAGGCGCGCCTTGAAATTTCGGAAGAACAAGCTTAACGTGTACCAAAAAAAGACAATTTGCACCTCAACACACACAACACACACACAAACACCATTTAGACTAGAGTAAGGTACACGTACATTGCACGCATGAGATTTGGCAACCAAATTATGAATAAATACCGCATTATAGCATGCAAGCTTTGAGTCATATATGCATGATGTAGATGTTCGTTTAATTCTTATAGTTCATTTCATTCAAAATCATCTAGTTTTTATAAGAAAGCTAATCTATTTTAAGATTCATGGAATTGTGCGTCGTAAGACATAAAGTAAAAAAAAATAATGGCAAATCATGTAGAAAAACATTTGGTCAATTCTGATACGGAAGATTCTAGAACAAATAAGAAGTGCTTGTGTTTTGATGTTTGTGCATTATGCTTAAGTTCAACCATGGAGTCTTCTAGATTATACATGTGGCGAAATCTGGTGGAATCTAGATGATATCCAACGGCCAGTAGTGCTCAAATTTGCCATCTTTGGACCATCGGATTCGCCTCATCCAACGACCATCTTTCAAAGTTAAAGTTACCCGCACACAATAAAAAAATATAAAATATAATATATATATAGGGGTATAGATATAGATATGTGATGCGAAAGCCGCCCATCATCTCCAATTAGAATAGTGTGTCCATGCACGGATGCGACGTGGCCAAATGATGTCTGCCATCGGTATCTCAAATTCAAATCAGTCTGACCTTGTTCAATGTGTATACATTACAACATGCTTGTTTCCAAACCACACCGCGCAGATCTCCGTTATATTCATGCATCATGGGTTTCAAACATCAGGATCTCTTGTTCAAATATTTGAATTCAACTTTACATTGATTATGACCTCACCTATTCTTTTACACCCACACAGTAGTCTTCTCTTTATAATTGTACCACTAACTTTCTCTCGTGCATGCAGGCACACACACTACCAGTCGGCATTATCCATCGCACGCATACAATCTTTTTCTTCAGGTCGGTCTCCCATGAAGGCACACACCCACACACATCCCCCTCTCCATCATATCGGGCATTCTTTATCTCTCACGCGTGCATGCGCAACGATCGATGTTCCTCTATGTATGTGTGTATATAGCTAGGTCTTTCATAGTTTTCCACACAAACCGATCAATCGATATATCCAGTGAGGTCTCCCCCTCTTTCCCACGTCCACATCGATCAATCTATACCTCTCTATATAGGATTAACATATATAGCTAATACACCCACATTAGTTATATATCCAACGTCCCCCTCTCATCATCCATGCCTTCCGCTTCATCTCTCAGCCGCGTGCACAATGGCGAAGACAGGGGGCAGTAAGGGCCCTGCCCCCCTCCCCCCTAACATCACTATATATCGAGGCTAATATGAATGTGATCATTAGAAAATTGCTGCTAAAAATGGTTTAAGTTCATGAATTGACCCTCCTCGTAAAGGATTACCAATGCTTGGCCCCCTAGCTCATTTATTTTTCATGGCTCCGCCACTGCGCGCAACAGCGCACGTGTTCGCCCCCTCTCTCTAAATATCGATCTCGCACTTGTGCATTCCTTCATAGTCTCCCTCCACTCGGCCCCTCGCACCATCTTCTAGCCCCCACCGGATTTTGCCACATGTACAATCTAGCAGACTCCATGGTTGAACTTAAGCATAATGCACAAACCTCAAAACAACAGGTTCTCTTTTGTTCTAGAATCTTCCGTATCATAACTGCCCAAATGTTTTTTCTAGTTGAATTGCCATTATTTTTTTTTACTTTATGCTTTACAACGCACAATTCCATGAATCATAAAATATATTAAGGGCTTCTTTGATTCAAAGGATTCTCAAAGGAATTTTGGAGGATTCTAATCATTAGGAATTTTTCCTATCTTGGTTGTTTGATTCGTAGGATTGTAAACCATAGGAATTTTTCCATATGATTCATTTGCACTAGATTTCATAGGAAATATCCCATCCACTCAAACCTCTTTGAAAGAATTCTGTGTTTTTTCTATGCACAATCAAACACTCGTACAATCCTGTAGGATTCAAGACGACATTCCACTATAATCCCATGTTTTTCCTATTCCCGCGTTCTTAGCTTTTTTATAAAAACTAATTGATTTTGAATGAGATGAACTATAAGAATTAAACGAAGGGCTACATCAGGCATATATGACTCAGAGCTTACATGCTATAGTGTGGTATTTATTCATAATTTGGTTGCAAAATCTGATGCGTGCAATGCACGTGTACCTTACTAGTACTTCGAGTATGTGCAAAACACGTAAATTAGAATACCAATGGCACGCTACACAGTGTCTCTCTTATAGTTCATGAAGCCACGTGGCACGTGTGGAGGCGTTGTCGCGACCTCCTTGCGTGGATTGATCACAGTGACGTGCTGCTGGTTCCAGAAGAATGTACTCGTCCTCCCTGAGCCATACTGGCGGTACATGCACGAAGCGAAGATGTGCACGCACGCCACACACACACTCATTCCTCGCACGCACACGCGGGTACACGGGCGGACGCAATTTTGTTCCAAGATCCACCCCAAGTGATAATTTGACGCGTCTAAAGTCGTTCACTTCATTGATGGTCAATTAATACAGCGCATGCAAATTGAGTGGACGTGAGGGCGGAAGAAAGACATTATTACTCCACTGCGCGCATGCGAGTAGTTAAATCGTGGGTTGCTAGTAGTACTTCCATTGGTCTCCTTCGTATTTTGTTCCAATTTTTGACAGTAACATAATATTTACGACTTTGAGCAGTGTAGTACTTGAAATTTATGTTCCGCTAAACTCATCGGGAGCCATTTCGGGCCTCGAAACCAAAACCATCAATTAATCTTTACCTTGTTCCCATCACATTCGAAAGCCTGCTCACACCTACTAGTACGTACCAAACCTGAACGTGTTCCCACTATGCAGGTATTAGTACCAATGCTAGTACTTAGGTTATAAAAAGGGGAACTACCTAACCGAAAATTACTCTAGGTCGAGAACTACTCGTAACAAGGGAGCGGCAACCAAGGCTGCGGAAAAAAAGAGAGGGCTCGCCGCCACGCAGAGACCTCGAAAGATCTCTCACGGGCAGGCGATGGCTCCCAGGAGTGCCCTAGCCGCGGAGGCGAACATGCCGAGCCGGCGGAGCTGGAGTCGTTATCCCTCGACGGCATGCCCGATCAGCTCAATAAGCAGAAGGAGTTCATCCAAGGCTTGATGGAGTTGCTGAAGGAGAGCCTCGACGACATGCCCGCTGAGCTGAATTAGCAGGGGGAGTTGACCGCCGGCTTGGTGATGCTGCTGAAGAAGAGCATTGCCTCGGAGAAGAAGGCGACCGGCGAAATCCTGCGACTTCAGGAGGATAAGGCGAAGCTCTGCCACGAGATCGACCTGTTGAAGGAGAAGAACGCTGGCTGGAAGAAGCTGCATGAGAATAGTAGTTCCTCGATGAAGATGTTGCAGGCCCTCGTCATGGAACAGAAGGAGGAGTTGGCGAAGCTCCGCATCAAGCACCCGGCTGCTGTCAAGGTACGTAATGCGGCCGTGGAATAGATGATGAAGGCTCGCGTCAAGAAATCCCGCGTCATGGACAGAATGAAGAAGATGGCGGAGGAGACGCACAAGGAGATGGAGGTCGTGGAGGCGATGAAGAAGCAGTTACGACTCCGCGGCGAATTAGATCATTTGGGGTGATAATCTTCCTTCTTCTTTTGCTCCTGTGTTTCATCTTTTGCTTCGGGTGTTTCGCCGCACGTGTCACGTTCTCTGCGAGGCATGAATAGAACAATGTTTTTTGAGGGAATGAATAGAACAATGCTAACAATGAGATGACTAGCAAATTAGATCATTTTTTATCGCCATATGGCACTGGGCTGCCGTGTTTCGTGCTCCTCCGTCGCAGTACTACTCCAGTGGAAAACTTGAGTATACCGCACGGTTCTTTGCTCCTCCTCAATCAGGTCGTTGGCGCATTTATACGAGCAGTCAAATCACAAGGCCCCGCCTTCCAGCAGTAATGAGCCATCAAATCACAAAGGCCCTCGCCTCTCGTGAAACCGACCAAGCTAGACTGCCCCGCCCTCTAGCCTTTTAAAAAATGTATACTTTTGTACAGCAGTAGTATCGATGGATTGCGCCATGGAGCAAAACTTGAAATTAAAAAAAAGGTGGTACATATAGAGAGCGCTCGTCGCCAAATTATGCATATAGTACTATTAAAAAGGCTAGTCACAATAATGGTGTCCAGCACAACCCACCCCTCAAATAAAACTAAGAGGGTGCTTGGATACGTTTTAGTCCCATGACTAAAAGTAGTGGGACTAAAACATGCTAGCCTCACCCATGCTTGAATCCAAATACTAAAAAGGCTAAAATCAAGTTAATGAGCATTTATTATCCTCCAAACCCTCCAATCCAGAACTCGCCTGTGTTAAAGGAGAGGAGTTAAATGAGTAGAGAGAGGACTAATCCACATTTTAGTAGGGGTACCCCTGACTAAATTTTTTTACTCTCAAGACTAGTTTTAGCCCCTCTTTAGTCAGGGGTGCTTGGAACTTTAGCCTCTTAAAGAGACTATTTTTAGTCAGACTAAAATAAGTCCCTTGGATCCAAGCACCCTCTAAGCATCCTAGAATTCTTTGACAAAACTAAGCACCCTGTAATTCTTTGACAACTAAACTGCTGGCTATATGATGTTGGCCATATATATTGTACGTATATAATGTGAAGAAACGAGTGGTAGTACTATACCAACTAAAAGATGAAATGTAAGAAATACTAGTATGTACGTACTGAAGAGTTAAAGTAACAAGAAGAAACATAACATAGTTCTGCTGGGGGCTCAGCACAACACACCCCTCAAATTAAATTAAGCACACCTGAAATTAAACTTTGCAACTATTCCGGTAGACACTGCATTAGAACCACCATGAGCAACGACACTGCCATCTTACTCGGAGTCCTCGTCCACGTCCTCGACTTCATCCTTGTCCCTCTTCCTCTTGGTCGATACTTCTTTGCTTGAACCGCACACTTGGCTGTTGCTCTTCATCCAACCCTTGTAGATATTGAAGCAAAGGTACCATCCATTGCAGCATAGTGGATGTGGTCTATATCTAGTACATTCCGCTGCCATGCATGACGATGAAACGTGTATGGAGGTTCCTTCAGTTTACCGTACGAAGGATGAACCATGGCTCCTGCAAGGGTCAGCATTGAAGGCTGATGAGAGGACACCAGCCGATTCTTCTGGAGGTCGAAGGTGTTGCCTACAACGAGGCCTATCCGACGCAGGACTTCTTTGTCGTTACCAAAGTCTACAGTAACGAATTTGACTAGGTTGCTCTCGAGGAAGTCCTTAAAATCCTGGCACTCAACGTCGGCATGGCATATGTGGTAGACCAAGCATAAGTCATGCACGCAAACCTGGATCACGGCGGGCTTCTTCCTCTCTTCGTCCTTCAGATCCTTCTCTCGTCCCAGGACTGTGGTGTACTCAACATCTAGCCCAGCGACCCACTCATCATCTGAGTCTTCGAACATGCGTCTGAAGCGAGAAAGGCATCCTTTCACCGTCGCGGAAGAACGGGTGTAGATGACGTCGAACTCATCGCCGGTGATGGTTCTAACCTTGTACTCACCGCCGATCGTGGAGATTTGGGACACCATGGATTTGGGAGGAGGGTTAGGATTAGTGGAACTGCCGTAATGTGAATGGACGGGACGACTAGGAGCGAACCGCCGTAGTATTGAAGGACGTGCGGGGACGAGTAGGAGCGAACTGCCAGCGTGCGAACTCCAGGGTAGTGGCTTTCCATTCTCCCATGAAACGGGCTTCCGAGAGCCCTTGGATCTGAGATCGAACGGTTGCATGGCGTGATTCTAGACCTATGGGTGAATATCCTATCCTGGAGGGTTATTCTGCAAATTTTCAGCAACTTAGCATGCAACCGTTTGATCTCAGGTCCAAGGGCTGCCAGCAGCCCGTATCATGGTCGCGCCTACCACGACCATCGCGTCGCTCGCGCGGTCGTGCCCTTGGAGATTTAACACGGTGCGTTAGGCTATCTGATGTTGGCATGTCATACATAGTCATCACTTAGTCACTCATACTACAACAAGGTTGGCTATAAGGTTGGCTATAAGTGTAATTTTTTTACTCCTGTCTATCTCTTTCTTCGTACTCCCGCCGTCCCATAATATAAGAACGTTTTTGACACTAGTGTAGTGCCAAAAACGTTCTTATATTATGGGACACAGGGAGTACTAGTATTTATTGCATTTGCCAAGGAGTGACCTCTTCCAATGAAATGGTGTTGCTAAGTTTGCTTTATTTAATTAGCTATAGACTCAAAATTGTCTTTTCACCTAGGTACACGCGCTTAGCACCGTTTCTTCCTTGGGTCACCAAACTAGTCTCTCTCTTCTTGATTAACTTGCCACATCAGACTTTATGCTTATGTGGCAAGCTTAAGCACCTGTAGGAGCAAGTAAAAGTAAGTACAATAGTGTGCTTTACATGGCATTTTTGCATATGTGGAGGAAAGAGAGGCAAGGAAAAAGTGGAGAAGTGGGCTCTCATGCAAGAGCCAGCCTCAACTACATGGTGGAGCATTGGGAGAGGCACCTGTATGGAGGTGGTCAGGAATCGGGAGACTCACGCCGGTCGTAGCGCCGCAGTTAAAATGATAATGGCAAGTCAAATCATGGGGCCCCACCTGTCCAGCAGTAACTCGCTGTCAAATCACACAACCCTACGTTTGCAGCAGCCTACTCCCACGTCTTCTCGCGTCTCTGTTGAACCGACTAGGCGGAACTGCCCCGCCTACCGCGCAGGAAAAGCCCCGCCCTCGACTTTTAAATAGTATACAGTATACTAATTTTGTATCCATGGATTGCGCCCGCGCCATGGAGCAAAGCGTCTAGGAAACGGCGGTACACATGTACGGAGTATACAGCACGCCCGTCACGTTCACGTCGCACCCCAGACGGTCGGTCGGTCTGGCACGCTGCTCTCCGAATGGAACGCGCGTCATATTGCGTTTGCACACACATGTGGGACGGCAATTGAGAACCGACCATAGGCACACTCCCCGGCCCCGCAAGTCGGGTGACTTAATAGAAGAGGGAGACGAGCGATAGTACTAGAGAAGTGTTGTACTACGTTGGTGCCTGGACGATCCTTGCAAGACATGGAAGATCAGTTTGTCCATGCATGTGACCAGACTCCAGCAGACACGCCTGGATTGGCTATCGTCTACATATCGTGCAGGCTGTGTTGTACATGGCTGTAGTTGTGGTGAGAAATCTAAAATAAGGTTTCTTGTCATCTCGCAAAATTAGGTATCATGTGCTTCGGATCACTGCGAGGGTTAAACAGCGACAACAGAGTGCCGTTTGTGAGGGTGTCCTGCCAGAGCGAGCCGGTGGAGTCTTCGTCGACCGAACCCAACTGCAAGAGGAGAAATCCGTTGGCCCGACGACGCTTCCCCGCCATCGTCTCCCTCGCCGTTCACATCGTCTCACGGGGCGGCTGTCTGCCGCCGAGGAATAGGAGGGGGCTGCCCCCCTAGCCCAATAGCCAGGCAGGTTGTGAATTGTCAGGAGGAGCTTAGGGTTGTCAGTATTTGCAGGTTGTGAATTGTGTTTTGTGTTGTGTATTTTGAGAGTACTTTCAGATATGAATGTCTTTTGAATTTCAGATTTGCAGTATTGAGCATATGAAGTATTTTATGAATTCTAGAGATCTATTTTTAGCACTTAAAAAATGTAGTTTCATAGGAGTATAAAAGTGCAGACAATGTGATTCTCAGAGAAGAAACTGCAAGTTTCAGTTTTAGATAAGAAACTACAAGTTCAGTTTCAGATAAGAAACTGCAACTTTCAGAGGCAGAGCATTTATATTAACACGGCCTTTTCAAACAGGGTTAATATCATATTGGAAGTTTTATTCATGGTCGAAAATGGAACTACCAGCCAGTTAACATCATGCCGATCAACATTCATGCATAGCACATCTTCATATGATGCAGAGTCAAAATGCCCACACAATGTCGACTGTGCGAAACACAAAGAAAACGAGGGACGAAGTTTTGGCAAGTGTTGGACGTGGTTTTGGGCTGCCCCGTCTAGGCCTCTCCCTCCTCCTCGCGGCCGGCCCTGCTGCCGCACAGGCCTCACCGCCCCACCGTACTCCCATCGCTGGCCTAGCCATCCCTCTACTCACCCACACCTGCTGTTATTCTCCAACGACGGAAGACGAACCAGTAAACCCTCGTACAGTCGTACTCCCCTCCGCGTGGGAAACAACTGCCGAGTCTTCCCTGCCTCCGTGTCGTTCCCTTCCTAGGCCTTGCCATCGTCCACCGCCCTGGTGCTCTCGGCGCGGCCTGCTCAACGTGGTCAACGACCGACATGCATCTGAAGTGGACTGTACGTGGAGAGGCCGACAGCTGGGTCCACGGCCACACGCAAGGAAATGCATCCTTATTACGCGCAAAATAATGATTCCTCCACCTGACATCAGGGACCCACCGAAAGGGCCTCTGTATTTCGTGAAAAAAACGTTACCGCTGCTGACAGCTCGGACCCACCAGCTATATCTTCGCACGCAAGGAAGTGCCTCCTTATTACGCACAAAAAATGAATACTCCCCCTGCTAGCTGGGACCCACCATGGTGGAAGGCTAAATTGTGGGCCTACTAAGTTGACTGGGATGGGGGCCTTTGTCAACTTTAGTCAATATGAACGATTCTAGCTCTAGTGACCGTACGATGTCCATCCAACGGCCGTAGTGATTCTTCAACCTCTGGTCTTCTTGCTCCACCCGCCCAAAGCAGCGCCGGTCGTGCCACATGCTCCTGCCTCCCGTGGCCGGCTGTCCTGCCGCGGAGGCCTCACCGCCCACTACTATTCCCACCGCTGGCCAGGCCCTGCGGCGACGGCAGCCTCACACCGCAGCCGAACCAGTGAACCCTCGTACTCCTCTCCCCGCGGGCTTCCACTGTCGCGTCTTCCCGGACTCCGCGTCGTCCCCTTCCTAGGCCTTGCCGTCGTGCACCGCCGTGGTGCTCTCCGTGCGGCGTGGTCAACATGGTCAAGGAACGACTTCCATCGGAAGAGTACTGTACGTGGAGAGGCTGACAGCTGGGTCCACGGCCACAACCCAGTTTTTTTGTGATTTGCCAAGTAAGTCGCTTTGTCAGGCCTGTTGGGCTGCAAATCTTTCAAGACGAGGTGAGCTTTCATTCGGCTGGCCGAGAAAATGGCACATCAGTAATGAGAAATGGGCTGTACATTTTTAAAACACATCAAACCGGCAATTAGTTTCAAATATCCTTTTTTTTCATTTTGAGATTTTAAATTACATGAATTTTTATGCGTGGAGAATTTGTTGGATTTTATATTGATATACATTTATTTTTAAAATCATTTTGAATGTGAGTCGAAATTTCGGGATTAAAAACAGTTCGGACCGCACCGAAATATGCAAAATTTCGTATAATTTTTTAACCGTGGCCACAATATGGGCTGTAATGCTAACAAAAAGAACATGGGCTCCAAAAAAAACCTTAATAATTAGCAAATGGGCTGTAAATTATTAGAAATAATGGCACATGGGCCGTATGCTGTTTTCCACAGATTTGAGGCTTTCCTAAAAAAAAGGTTGACGCACAAGCAGTGACTGTTGGATGGCCATCCAACGGCCGTCGTGCTTCTTCAATCTCTGCTCTTCCTGCTCCAGCCGCTCAAACAAGCGCCGGCGGGACTGCCTGCTCCCTCCTCCCCGTGGCCGGCTCTGCTGCCGCGCAGCCCCACCGCCCCACCGTACTCCCATCGCTGGCCTAGCCATCCCTCTACTCACCCACACCTGCTGTTATTCTCCGGCGATGGCAGACGAACCAGTAAACCCTCGTACAGTCGTACTCCCCTCCGCGTGGGAAACAACTGCCGAGTCTTCCCTGCCTCCGTGTCGTTCCCTTCCTAGGCCTCGCCGTCGTCCACCGCCCTGGTGCTCTCGGCGCGGCCTGGTCAACATGGTCAACGACCGACATGCATCTGAAGTGGACTGTACGTGGAGAGGCCGACAGCTGGGTCCACGGCCGCACGCAAGGAAATGCCTCCTTATTACATGAAAATAATGATTCCTCCACTTGACATCAGGGACCCACTGAAAGGGCCTCAGTATTTCACGAAAAAAATGTTACCGCCGCTGACAGCTCGGACCCACCAGCTATATCTTCGCACGCAAGGAAGTGCCTCCTTATTACGCACAAAAAAAATGAATACTCCCCTGCTAGCTGGGACCCACCATGGTGGGAGGCTGACTTGTGGGCCTACTAAGTTGACTGGGACCGGGGCCTTTGTCAACTTTAGTCAATATGAACGATTCTAGCTCCAGTGACCGTACGATGTCCATCCAACGGCCGTAGTGCTTCTTCAACCTCTGGTCTTCTTGCTCTAGCCGCCCAAAGCAGCGCCGGTCGTGCCGCATGCTCCTGCCTCCCGTGGCCGGCTGTACTGCCGCGGAGGCCTCACCGCCCCTACTATTCCCACCGCTGGCCAGGCCCTGCGGCGACGGCAGCCTCACACCGCAGCGGAACCAGTGAAATCTCGTACTCCTCTCCGCGCGGGCTTCCACTGCCGCGTCTTCCCCGGCTCCGTGTCATCCCCGTCCTAGGCCTCGCCGTCGTCTACCGCCGTGGTGCTCTCCGCGCGGCGTGGTCAACATGGTCAAGGAACGACTTCCATCGGAAGAGTACTGTACGTGGAGAGGCTGACAGCTGGGTCCATGGCCACATCCCAGTTTTTTTTGTGATTTGCCAAGTAAGTCGCTTTGTCAGGCCTGTTGGGCTGCAAATCTTTCAAGACGTGGAGAGCTTTCATTCGGCTGGCCGAGAAAATGGCCCATCAATAATGAGAAATGGGTTGTACATTTTGAAAACACATCAAACCGGCAATTAGTTTCAAATATTTTTTTTTCATTTCGAGATTTTAAATTACATTAATTTTTATGCGTGGAGAATTTGTTGGATTTTATATTGATATACATTTATTTTTAAAATTAGTTTGAATGTGAGTCAAAATTACGGGATTAAAAACAGTTCAGACCGCACCGAAATATGCAAAATTCCGTATAATTTTTTAACCGTGGCCACAATATGGTCTGTAATGCTAACAAAAAGAATATGGGCTCCAAAAACACCTTAATAATTAGCAAATGGGCTGTAAATTATTAGAAAATAATGGCAGCTGGGATGTATGCTGTTTTCCATAGATTTGAGGCTTTCCTAAAAGAAAAGTTTGCCGCACAAGCAGTGACTGTTGGATGGCCATCCAACGGCCGTCGTGCTTCTTCAATCTCTGCTCTTCCTGCTCCAGCCGCTCAAACAAGCGCCGGCGGGATTGCCTGTGCCCTCCTCCCCGCGGCCGGCTCTGCTGCTGCGCAGGCCTCACCGCCCCACTGTACTCCCGTCGCTGGCCTAGCCATCCCTCTACTCACCCACACCTGCTGTTATTCTCCGGCGACGGCAGACGAACTAGTAAACCCTCGTACAGTCGTACTCCCCTCCGCGTGGGAAACAACTGTCGAGTCTTCCCTGCCTCCGTGTCGTTCCCTTCCTAGGCCTCGCCGTCGTCCACCGCCCTGGTGCTCTCGGCGCGGCCTGGTCAACGTGGTCAACGACCGACATGCATCTGAAGTGGACTGTACGTGGAGAGGCCGACAGCTGGGTCCACTGCAGCACGCAAGGAAATTCCTCATTATTACGCGCAAAATAATGATTCCTCCAGCTGACATCAGGGACCCACCGAAAGGGCCTCTGTATTTCGCGAAAAAAACGTTACCGCCGCTGACAGCTCGGACCCACCAGCTATATCTTCGCACGCAAGGAAGTGCCTCCTTATTACGCACAAAAAAATGAATACTCCCCCTGCTAGCTGGGACCCACCATGGTGGGAGGCTGACTTGTGGGCCTACTAAGTTGACTAGGACCGGGGCCTTTGTCAACTTTAGTCAATATGAATGATTCTAGCTCCAGTGACCATACGATGTCCATCCAACGGCCGTAGTGCTTCTTCAACCTCTGGTCTTCTTGCTCCAGCCGCCAAAAGCAGCGCCGGTCGTGCCGCATGCTCCTGCCTCCCGTGGCCGGCTGTGCTGCCGCGGAGGCCTCACCGCCCCCTACTATTCCCACCGCTGGCCAGGCCCTGCGGCGACGGCAGCCTCACACCGCAGCCGAACCAGTGAACCTGCGTACTCCTCTCCGCGCGGGCTTCCACTGCCGCGTCTTCCCCGGCTCCGGCGTTGTCCCCTTCCTAGGCCTCGCCGTCGTCCACCGCCGTGGTGCTCTCCGCGCGGCGTGGTCAACGTGGTCAAGGAACGACTTCCATCGGAAGAGTACTGTACGTGGAGAGGCTGACAGCTGGGTCCACGGCCACATCCCAGTTTTTTTTGTGATTTGCCAAGTAAGTCGCTTTGTCAGGCCTGTTGGGCTGCAAATCTTTCAAGACGAGGAGAGCTTTCATTCGGCTGGCCGAGAAAATGACACATCAGTAATGAGAAATGGGATGTACATTTTTAAAACACATCAACCTGGCAATTAGTTTCAAATATCTTTTTTTTTCATTTCGAGATTTTAAATTACATTAATTTTTATGCGTGGAGAATTTTTTGGATTTTATATTGATATAGATTTATTTTTAAAATCAGTTTGAATGTGAGTCGAAATTTCGGGATTAAAAACAGTTCGGACCGCACCGAAATATGAAAAATTTCGTATAATTTTTTAACCGTGGCCACAATATGGGCTGTAATGCTAACAAAAAGAATATGGGCTCCAAAAAAAAACTTAATAATTAGCTAATGGGCTGTAAATTATTAGAAATAATGGCAGATGGGTTGTATGATGTTTTCCACAGATTTGAGGCTTGCCTAAAAAAAGGTTGACGCAGAAGCAGTGACTGTTGGATGGCCATCCAACGGCCGTCGTGCTTCTTCAATCTCTGCTCTTCCTGCTCCAGCCGCTCAAACAAGCGCCGACGGGACTGCCTGCTCCCTCCTCCCCGCAGCCGGCTCTGCTGCCGCGCAGGCCTCACCGCCCCATCGTACTCCCATCGCTGGCCTAGCCATCCCTCTACTCACCCACACCTGCTGTTATTCTCCGGCGACGGCAGACGAACCAGTAAACCCTCGTACAGTCGTACTCCCCTCCTCGTGGGAAACAACTGCCGAGTCTTCCCTGCCTCCGTGTCATTCCCTTCCTAGGCCTCGCCGTCGTCCACTGCCCTGGTGTTCTCGGCGCGGCCTGGTCAACGTGGTCAACGACCGACATGCATCTGAAGTGGACTGTACGTGGAGAGGCCGACAGCTGGGTCCACGGCCGCACGCAAGGAAATGCCTCCTTATTACGCGCAAAGTAATGATTCCTCCACCTGACATCAGGGACCCACCGAAAGGGCCTCTGTATTTCATGAAAAAAACGTTACCGCCGCTGACAGCTCAGACCCACCAGCTATATCTTCGCACGCAAGGAAGTGCCTCCTTATTACGCACAAAAAAATGAATACTCCCCCGCTAGCTGGGACTCACCATGGTGGGAGGCGAACTTGTGGGCCTTCTAAGTTGACTAGGACGGGGGCCTTTGTCAACTTTAGTCAATATGAACGATTCTAGCTCCAGTGACCGTACGATGTCCATCCAACAGCCGTAGTGCTTCTTCAACCTCTGGTCTTCTTGCTCCAGCCGCCCAAAGCAGCGCTGATCGTGCCGCATGCTCCTGCCTCCCGTGGCCGGCTGTGCTGCCGCGGAGGCCTCACCGCCCCTACTATCCCACCGCTGGCCAGGCCCTGCGGCGACGGCAGCCTCACACCACAGCCGAACCAGTGAACCCTCGTACTCCTCTCCGCGCGGGCTTCCACTGCCGCGTCTTCCCCGGCTCCGCATCGTCCCCTTCCTAGGCCTCGCCGTCGTCCACCGCCGTGGTGCTCTCCGTGCGGCGTGGTCAACGTGGTCAAGGAATGACTCCCATCGGAAGAGTACTGTACGTGGAGAGGCTGACAGCTGGGTCCACGGCCACAGCCCAGTTTTTTTGTGATTTGCCAAGTAAGTCGCTTTGTGAGGCCTGTTGGGCTGCAAATCTTTCAAGACGAGGAGAGCTTTCATTCGGCTGGCCGAGAAAATTGCCCATCAGTAATGAGAAATGGGCTGTACATTTTTAAAATACATCAAACCGACAATTAGTTTCAAATATCTTTTTTTTTCATTTTAAGATTTTAAATTACATTAATTTTTATGCGTGGAGAATTTGTTGGATTTTATATTGATATACATTTGTTTTTAAAATCAGTTTGAATGTGAGTCGAATTTTCGGGATTAAAAACAGTTCGGACCGCACCGAAATATGCAAAATTTCGTATAATTTTTTAACCGTGGCCACAATATGGGCTGTAATGCTAACAAAAAGAATATGGGCTAAAAAAACCTTAATAATTAGCAAATGGGCTGTAAATTATTAGAAATAATGGCAGATGCGCTGTATGCTGTTTTCCACAGATTTGAGGTTTTCCTAAAAAAAGGTTGACGCCCAAGCAGAGACTGTTGGATGGCCATCCAACGGCCGTCGTGCTTCTTCAATCTCTACTCTTCCTGCTCCAGCCGCTCAAACAAGCGCCGGCGGGACTGCCTGCTCCCGCCTCCCTGCGGCCGGCTCTGCTGCCGCGCAGGCCTCACCGCCCCACCGTACTCCCATCGCTAGCCTAGCCATCCCTCTACTCACCCACACCTGCTGTTATTCTCCGGCGACGGCAGACGAACCAGTAAACCCTCGTATAGTCGTACTCCCCTCCGCGTGGGAAACAACTGCCGAGTCTTTCCTGCCTCCGTGTCGTTCCCTTCCTAGGCCTCGCCATTGTCCACCGCCTTGGTGCTCTCGGCGCGGCCTGGTCAACGTGGTCAACGACCGACATGCATCTGAAGTGGACTGTACGTGGAGAGGCCGACAGCTGGGTCCACGGCCGCACGCAAGGAAATGCCACCTTATTACGCGCAAAATAATGATTCCTCCACCTGACATCAGGGACCCACCGAAAGGGCCTCTGTATTTCGCGAAAAAAATGTTACCGCCGCTGACAGCTCGGACCCACCTGCTATATCTTCACACGCAAGGAAGTGCCTCCTTATTAGGCACAAAAAAATGAATACTCCCCTTGCTAGCTGGGACCCACCATGGTGGGAGGCTGACTTGTGGGCCTACTAAGTTGACTGGGACAGGGGCCTTTGTCAACTTTAGTCAATATGAACGATTCTAGCTCCAGTGACCGTACGATGTCCATCCAACGGCCGTAGTGCTTCTTCAACCTCTGGTCTTCTTGCTCTAGCCGCCCAAAGCAGCGCCGGTCGTGCCGCATGCTCCTGCCTCCCGTGGCCGGCTGTGCTGCTGCGGAGGCCTCACCGCCCCTACTATTCCCACCGCTGGCCAGGCCCTGTGGCGACGGCAGCCTCACACCGCAGCCGAACCAGTGAACCCTCGTACTCCTCTCCGCGCGGGCTTCTACTGCCGCGTCTTCCCCGGCTCCCCGTCGTCCCCTTCCCAGGCCTCGCCGTCATCCACCGCCCTGGTGCTCTCGGTGCTCCGTGGTCAACGTGGTCAAGGAACGACTTCCATCGGACGTGGACTGTACATGGAGAGGCTGACAGCTGGGTCCACGGCCGCAACAAGGAAGTGCCTCCTTATTACGCGGAAAATAATGATTCCTCCACCTGACAGCTGGGACCCACCGGACGGGCCACTGTATTTCGCGAAAAAAACGTTTCCCCCTGACTGCTGGGAGCCACCAGCTACATCTTCGCACGCAAGGAAGTGCGTCTGGGCAAAAAAAAATGATTCGCCCCCTGACTGCTGGGACCCACCAGCTACATCTTCGTAGGCAAAGAATTGCCTGACAGTCGGGACCCACCTGGTCGAAGCGTACGTAGCATTGTCATTCTGGTCGCGAACGTGTACGTACATATATACTGGTGGATGTAGAGGCGCGCACGTGTCGTAGTAGAGGCGCGTACGTGTCGTAGTAGAGGCGCGCACGTAGCATGTACACGTACGTACATCGGCCAGGGTGCAAGAAAGAAAATACGGCCACATATGTGTACATATGGGCGGGGTCTCGAATGCCTACTCGCGCATACGTACAGCCAGGGCTCGTGTACATGGCTAGGTCAGAACGGAGAAACAACGTTGTCGTCGTGTTCATGGGAAGGCAACGGAATGCGTCGTGTTCATGGGGAGGCAACGGAATGCGTCGTGTTCATCGGGAGGCAACGGAACGCGTGGGAGCCAACCGGCTGGGTCGGAACGGAATGCGTGGTCGTGTTCATCGGGAGGGCTTGGATGGAACAGGCGATGGAAACGAGGCATGGCGTACCGCATAACGGAGGAAACAGACCTCCTATGTTCGGAACGGGGTCCTGTTGATCGGGAGGGGTGTGGCGTACCGCAAAACGAAGGAAACGGACCTCCTACGGTCGAAACGGGGGTCCTGTTGACCGGGAGGGGTGTGGCGTACCGCAAAACGGACGAAACGACCTCCTACGGTCGAATCGGGGGTCCTGTTGATCGGGAGGGGTGTGGCGTACTGCAAAACGGACCTCCTACGGTCGAAACGGGGGTCCTGTTCATCGGGCGGGGTGTGGCGTACCGCAAAACGGGACTCCATGGGATACTGTTCATCTCCACCGTCGACCTCCTCCAGCCTCCACGGGCTACCGTCGACATCCTCCAGCCTCCACGGGCTCCTGTTCATCCAGCCTCCACCGCGCGCTACTCCACCGGCTACTGTTCAACCACCCCTCCACCGTCTACTGTTCATCCAGCCCTCCACACCACGGGGACCTGTTCAACCACCCCTCCACGGGCACCCCTCCACCGTCTACTATTCATCCAGCCCTCCACCACACCACGGGGTCCTGTTCATCCAGAGGCAACGCCAGCGCTCACTGTTCATCCAAACCCCCCCCGCAACGCTCACTGTTCATCCCAGAGGCAGCATCGATCGGCTTCAGTTAGCAGCAGTAGCGAAGGAATCGCTCGATCGGGTTCAGTTAACAGGCATCGATCGATCGCTCGGGTTCAGTAACGCGTAGCCTGCAGTGCAATCGCTCGGGTTCAGTTAGAGCCCAACGCCTCGCTCGGGTTCAGTTAGAGCCAACACCACGCACACACGCGCGTATGTGTACGAGAGAAACGCGCATCGCTCGGCCGCCGACCTCCCACCGTAACCGGGAACTCCCCGAAATTTTCCTCGCCCTCGCTTCTACCACAGTTTTTTCCCTCATGGACGGCCCAAAGAATGTCATGCAGCTGCGTCTCCGGCCTGCCCAGGATGAAAAGCCCATTTTTTGTCATGATTTTTTGTCATAGAAGTAGGAGCCCACCACATCTATGATGATACCGGGTTTTGTCACAATTATCGTCATAGAAGTGTCATATGTATGACAGAATTTTTTTCCGTTCGGCCCAAAATGTCACGGATGTGTCTTTTTTTTTGTAGTGGCATCCATGCAAGGGATAATTAATGTCCTCCTTTGCTAGTACTACGAGGCAAACACCATTAATATTGCATCGGTTAGTGTTAGTTGCCTTGTATATCTGCAAATTGTAATTTTGATAGTGGCCTTGTATATAAAAATGGAGGGAGAAAGATGAGAGATAAGGTGAGGAGGAGTGGGGCGTGGTGGTGAATGGTGGTCGGACTGGGCGGAGGCATGGGGATGGATGACACATTATGTCTAGGTTTGTATCTCTCTCTCACACACCCACGTAGGTGCACGCATGGCGCACGTACTCCCGTCTCTTTCCCAACCACACCCGCGTTGGTACACGGTGGAGCTCATTTCTGTACGAAAAGGCAGCCCACGTGGTAATTTGACACGTGTACTGGTTGTCCACTTGGTGGAGGGAGGATCGTCTACCACGGGTGAACAAACAAATTGCGACTTGACGCGTTATGTTAAAAAAGAGGCAAACCATGTGGGGCCTACCTTAGAGGCAAGGCTCTATACATTGGAGTACTTTTGATGTGTGCCGTCAACTCGCAGAACGAGAAGAAGCTTGCTTAGTACGCCGTCTCCCCCACCCACGGGCGCGGTGGCTCGCAGGATGAGGTGAAGCTTGCTTACTAGTAGTAGTACTGTATGCCTTACGCCCGCTCCCTCGCCCACGCGCGCGGTGGCTCGCAGGATGAGGAGAAAATTTTACTACTCCCTCCATTTACTCCTCGTCCCTACTACCTTGGTTAGACAGATTATCATATTGTTTGGAATATATATGTCCTTTAGTACTCCCTCCATTTACTTATACGAGGCCACTATAAAAAAAATACATTTTGCATCTATACAAGGCCACAAATAGTAATTGAGACAAAAGTTACTACTCCCTCCTTTCCAGTTTATGGCTCAATTTCAAAATCTCTCCAACCAAGGTAGATGGTGAGTGGTCGAATTAATTTCGTACTCCTAGTTTGCACAAGTAATTAGTACGCTCATTTTTCTCCAGAAGTTATGTTTACCGAGGCATTAATTGGAACGAATGCATGAATGACCACTAAATTTCCATGAACTCCTACATGCATTGGTGAGTTTTCTCTTGACACTGCTTGCATTGGGTGATCTAACACACCTCGAAATCCAACATGTGATGGTACTACTACTAGTAGTAGAATTGAGACTTATAAAATGGAAAAACGAAAGTTTTTTAGTTGAGCCCTATAAACCCTAGTGGGTACGTACTCCGTAAAATCAGATTTTCCCAAAACTATGTCGCTCAACCTTTATTTGCTTGTTTCCCTTCCTGTCTCCTTGCCTCGAACAGACTATGCCAAACTCCCCTGCCTGCCGCGCGGGAAAAGACCCGCCCTCGCCTTTTTTTTGTCCGGGTTTGTATCGATGGATCGCGCGAAGCAGCAAAAACCCAAGCTGTGTCTTGTACTCCTCCGTCGACGCTCGCTTTCATGAATTCTGTACTTCCTGTTGCCGACATGTGGGACATATAGCAACTGGGTCGACATGTTAAGCACCAAATAACAGTGCAGAACAGCAGGCGGGACGCACCCCAGTCGTACCGCCCTAGTAGTAGTAATAAGCAATGAGACGTCAAATCACAATGCCGCACCTTCCCAGACGGACGAAGCAACCATTATTTCACACTTCGGTTCGCCATCATCTCAAACCATGTAGTTTTGCTTCTGCCTCAAGAGGGACACGCGCATCGCCTTGGTACATCATGACACGTGGGACCGCATGACAGGCCATGCTCCCCCGCCGATCGCTCGGTAAAATCACCTCATTTCTACTATACTTCCTCCGTATCAGTTTACATGGCATGCACGTCGTTCTAGGTTGAGAATTTAACTGACTATGTATGTGATGAACAGTATATGTTTAGAAACTACATCCGCTTAAGAATCCAATGATATACTTTTTGTGACATAGTTACTCATATTTAGTTAGTCAAATGGATGCCCTAGAACTACGTGCACGCCCTATAAACCGAGACGCCTAAAAAAACGAGACGGAGAGGGTAGTTTAGCACGTATCTTTTTAGATCCATATAGTCGGGATTCACCAAGGAGCAAAACCAAGTGGTAGGCTGCTCCTGTCATGTTGGCGTAGCAACTCAAGCAGGGTCAGTCCGCACACGAAATGGCGACACACTTAACAGGACCGCTTTGGCCGACATGTGGCTCATCCACCGTCTTGTTCCACGTGCGATGCACCAAATTACAGTTCGGAGCAGTGGTTGGAATTGGAGGCACCCCGGTCGTAGCGCCGCAGTAGTAGAAAATGAGCGATGAGGGGTCAAATCACAAAGCCCCACCTTTCTCGCATTAAGCTGGATAGACGAAGCAACCATCATTTCACACTAGGGCGCAAGAGCATAAAGAAAAGAGAAAACCAATGATGCATGCGGAAGCTACCTAGGGCACTCTAGGGTAGGGGTCTCCACTACAGATCCTTTTTTTAAAGAGCCTCCAGTACAAATCGGCTTCTCCCTCGTCCTCTTGAAGAAAACCGATGATGCGTGCGGCGGTAGGGTTTGTAGGAGTACTACAGCGTGCGGGGCCACGTCGTAGTAAACGGGAGAGGGATTGAGTTTGAGTCGACGCCTTAAATATGTGTGGGCCGCTTGGTTTTAGGGGAACGAGGCAACATTTTGGGTTCGGGGACCAGTGGAGATATAGTACGTACAAAAAATTGTGGACGTAGGTTCGACCGAAAGGCAATGATGCATGGGCCTTGCATTTTGATATACCCGGGGCCGCGTGAAATTTGCTACTCTACTCAAAACTAGTAAGGTACACATGCATTGAACGCATGAGATTTCGAAGCCAAATTATGAATAAATACACACTATAGCATGTAAAGCTTTGAGTCATATATGCATGATGTAGATGTTCGTTTAGTTCTTATAGTTCATCTAATTCAAAATCAATTAGTTTCATAAAAATGTTAAGATTCATGGGGTTGTGCATTGTAAAGCATAAAATAAAAAACAAATAATGGCAATTCATTTAGAAAAAAAATCAATTATGATATGGAAGATTCTAGAACAAAGGAAAAGTGCTTGTGTTTTGAGGTTTGTGCATTATGCTTAAGTTCAACCATGGAGTCTTCTAAATTGTACATGTGGCAGATCTGGTGGAATGTTGATGATATCCAACGGCCAGTAGTGCTTGGATTTCCCATCTCTGCACTGTCGGATTAGCTTCATCCAACGACCATTTTTCAAAGTTATTCGCACACTATATAGTTCTTGTGCCATAGTTGCATGTCTTGGAAAAAACTACTAGTGGGTTGTACTAGCTATTTAGGAATAGAAGATGTATACATGGAAGTTGTAGGGAAAGAGATGACATGGAGTATCTCAATTCCTATGAGTAGGGATTGGAAAAGAGATGTCATTTGGTTCACATCATAGGAACTTTTCTATTGAATCTAGAGATAACATGTATCTCAATTCCTATGAGGAGGGATTAGAAAATATATGTAATTTGGTTCATATCATAGGAACTTTTCTATTGAATAGACGCTAATGTTTATTTTCCTTTGAAATTATGGGAGTATAGGAATCCATTCATATGAACCAAGTGGCTCTAAAGCTATAGAAATGATATCATGTTTATTTCCTTTGAAATGTGGAGTATATGAATCTATTCCTATGAACCAATTGGCTCTAAAGGAAAAAAATCCTATAAAATCATATCATATAGAGTTCCTATGATATTCCTCCACACCAAAGGATGGTTGAAATTGCTGCAGGTGATACGATGGTCTTTCTTTGTAGACTCCTCCCCCATCTTTATAGTTACCTCTCGAAGATGAATGAAATGATATATACAGGGTATTCTACATGTGCAATTTGGTACACGAAAACTCGGTAAAAGTTTGCGAGATTCGAATTTTCAATAAAGCTATATGCACTGCATTTTGGAACGGAGGGAGCATACGACAGTTGCAAACACTCACGTGGAAGATTTGTGTGTAGGAGGAGTGGCTGTTCTGTTAAATGACATGGCAAAACTGACACTGTGGGATGCCGATCTAACGGTTCTTACGGCGTTCGTCAGGAAAAGGCTTGTGGCGAACGTTTGTCGGATAATGCTTTACGGACACATGCATTGCATTGATACGTGTCCCCCTCTCTCTGTCGGGGGTTGGGTGCGACATATGCCAAAGGATGGCTTATCATGGTGGGAGCGAGTAGAACGTCGCCGGTGCCTGGAAGCGGGATGAGGCGTAGACACGAACGCTGGCGCACTTTACCCAGGTTCAGGAGATAACACCCCTAGTCCTGCTCTGCGGGGTCTCCGCATGATAACTAAAGCACTAGTCAGTACAAATGTGCTCCTCGAGCTGTATGCTAGAGGTAGAAGAAGGCAAGGCTCGCTCCCTTCTCCCTCTATATATGAGTCTAGTTCTAACAGGTTCGGAACCCTTTGCTTGGGCGCCCTGGGGGTTTATATAGGCCTACCCCCTAGGGGTACAATGGTAATCTGACCAGGTGTAGGACCCGGCCGTCAGTGACTCTGGTCGCCAGTTTCTCCACCGGCTGCTGGGGCCCGCCGCCTGGTGGGCCCCGCCGACTGGTCTGGTACGGAGCCGACAGGCCGCCTCCACCGCTTGCGGGTCTGGTCGGTGGCTGATTACTATTGCCGCAATGTTAATGACGCATGCTTGGTCAGGGGAGCGTGGCTACAGTCCCGCCGCCTGGTGGGAGATCACTATAGCCACACCCGGTCTCATCTGGTTAATGGTGCAACGGGCCCCGAGGGAGGAATGGACCGCCTGCTAGAAGCCGGCCTCCCTCGGGTCCGACTGTTCAGGCTTCCACCGTCTTCTGGGCTGTCGCTGCCTGGTAGGGCCCGCCGCTTGCAGGCCGTACCGACAGGCCGTCGTGGGAACAGGGCTCCGCTTGACAGGAGTGACGTCAAGGGCGGAGTAGCGACAGTGCCGCGTCGTGCGGAGCACTGTGGCCGCGCCCTGCCCTGGACATGGGGGATGGGCCATGCTACCTCTTGAGCACTGCGTTGGTTTTCCCTTGAAGAGGAAAGGGTGATGCAGTAAAGTAGCGTAAGTATTTCCCTCAGTTTTTGAGAACCAAGGTATCAATCCAGTAGGAGACCACGCGCGAGTCCCACGCACCTACACAAACAAATAAGAACCTCGCAACCAACGCGATAAAGGGGTTGTCAATCCCTTCATGGTCACTTACGAGAGTGAGATCTGATAGATATGATAAGATAATATGTTTGGTATTTTTATGATACAGACTAAAAGTAAAGAAAGCAAAATAAATGGCGCCAAAAATAGCTTCTTGACGGGAGATTAATATGATGGAAGATAGACCCGGGGGCCATAGGTTTCACTAGTGGCTTCTCTCAAGATAACATAAGTATGACAGTGGGTAAACGAATTACTGTCGAGCAATTGATAGAATTGAGCATAGTTATGAGAATATCTAGGTATGATCATGTATATAGGCATCACGTCCGTGACAAGTAGACCAAAATGATTCTGCATCTACTACTATTACTCCACACATCGACCGCTATCCAGCATGCATCTAGAGTATTAAGTTCATAAGAACAGAGTAATGCTTTAAGTAAGATGACATGATGCAGAGGGATAAACTCATGCAATATGATATAAACCCCATTTTTTTATCCTCAATGGCAACAATAGAATACGTGCCTTGCTGCCCCTGCTGTCACTGGGAAAGGACACCGCAAGATTGAACCCAAAGCTAAGCACTTCTCCCATTGCAAGAAAGATCGATCTAGTAGGCCAAACCAAACTGATAATTCGAAGAGACTTGCAAAGATAACCAATCATACATAAAAGAATTCAGAGGAGATTCAAATATTGTTCATAGATAATCTTGATCATAAACCCACAATTCATCGGATCTCGACAAACACACCGCAAAAGAAGATTACATCGAATAGATCTCCAAGAAGATCAAGGAGAACTTTGTATTGAGATCCAAAGAGAGAGAAGAAGCCATCTAGCTAATAACTATGGACCCGAAGGTCTAAGGTAAACTACTCACACATCATCGGAGAGGCTATGGTGTTGATGTAGAAGCCCTCCGTGATCAATGCCCCCTCCGGCGGAGCGCCGGAAAAGGCCCCAAGATGGGATCTCACGGGTACAGAAGTTTGCGACGGTGGAAATAGGGTTTTGGCTCCGTATCTGATGGTTTGGGGGTACGTAGGTATATATAGGAGGAAGACGTACGTCGGTGGAGCAACGAGGGGCCCACGAGGGTGGAGGGCGCGCCTGGTGGAGGTGGGCGCGCCCCCTACCTCGTGCCTTCCTCGTTGATTGCTTTATGTAGACTCCAAGTCCTCTGGATCACGTTTGTTCCGAAAATCACGTTCCCGAAGGTTTCATTCCGTTTGGACTCCGTTTGATATTCTTTTTCTGCGAAACACTGAAATAGGCAAAAAAACAGCAATTTAGGTTGGGTTCCGGTTAATAGGTTAGTCCCAAAAATAATATAAAAGTGTATAAGAAAGCCCATTAAACATCCCGAAGCTTAACTCCTGCTCGTCCTCGAGTAGGTAAATGATAAAAAAAACAGAATTTTTGATGTGGAATGCTACTTAGCATAATTTTCAATGTAATTCTCTTATTTGTGGTATGAATATTTAGATCCGAGAGATTCAAGACAAAAGTTTAATATTGACATAAAAATAATAATACTTCAAGCATACTAACGAAGCAATTATGTCTTCTCAAAATAACATGCACAAAGAAAGTTATCCCTACAAAATCATATAGTCTGGCTATGCTCTATCTTCACCAGACAAAATATTTAAATCATGCACAACCCCGATGACAAGCCAAGAAATTGTTTCGTACTTTTGGTGTTCTCAAACTTTTCAATCTTCACGCAATACATGAGCATGAGCCATGGACGTAGCACTATATGTGGAATAAAATAGTGGTTGTGGAGAAGACAAAAAGGAGAAGATAGTCTCACATCAACTAGGCATATCGACGGGCTATGGAGATGCCCATTAATAGATATCAATGTGAGTGAGTAGGGATTGCCATGCAACGGATGCACTAGAGCTATAAGTATATGAAAGCTCAACAAAAGAAACTAAGTGGGTGTGCATCCAACTCGCTTGCTCACGAAGACCTAGGGCATTTTGAGGAAGCCCATCATTGGAATATACAAGCCAAGTTCTATAATGAAAAATTCCCACTAGTATATGGAAGTGATATCATAGGAGACTCTCTATCATGAAGATCATGGTGCTACTTTGACGCACAAGTGTGGAAAAAGGATAGTAGCATTGTCCCTTCTCTCTTTTTCTCTCTTTTTTTTAGCTGGGCCTTTTTTCTACTTTTTATGGCCTCTTTTTTTCTCTTTTTTATTTTTCATCCAGAGTCTCATCCCGACTTGTGGGGGAATCATAGTCTCCATCATCCTTTTCTCACTTGGTACAATGCTCTAATAATGATGATCATCACACTTTTATTTACTTACAACTCAAGAATTACAACTCAATACTTAGAACAACAATATGACTCTATGTGAATGCCTCCGGCGATGTACCGGGATATGCAATGAATCAAGAGTGACATGTATGAAAGAATCATGAACGGTGGCTTTGCCACAAATACGATGTGAACTACATGATCACGCAAAGCAATTATGACAATGATGAAGCGTGTCATAGTAAACGAAACGGTGGTAAGTTGCATGGCAATATATCTCGGAATGGCTATGGAAATGCCATGATAGGTAGGTATGGTGGCTGTTTTGAGGAAGGTATATGGTGGGTGTATGATACCGGCGAAAAGTGCGCGGTATTAGAGAGGCTAGCAATGGTGGAAGGATGAGAGTGCGTATAATCACTGGACTCAACATTAGTCATAAAGAACTCATATACTTGTTGCAAAAATCTACAAGTTATCAAAGCAAAGTATTACGCGGATGCTCCTAGGAGGATAGATTGGTAGGAAAAGACCATCGCTCGTCCCCGACCGCCACTCATAAGGAAGACAATCAATAAATAAATCATGCTGCGACTTCATCACATAACGGTTCACCATACGTGCATGCTACGGGAATCACAAACTTTAACACAAGTATTTCTCAAATTCACAACTACTCAACTAGCATGACTCTAATATCACCATCTTCATATCTCAAAACAATTATCAAGCATCAAACTTCTCATAGTATTCAACACACTCATAAGATTTTTTTTACTAATCATGGATGCCTATCATATTAGGACTAATTTTTATGATTAAAGCAAATTACCATGCTGTTTTGTAGGACTCTCAAAATAATATAAGTGAAGCACGAGAGAAAAATAGTTTCTATAAAACAAATCCACCACCGTGCTCTAAAAGATATAAGTGAAGCACTAGAGCAAAAACTATATAGCTCAAAAGATATAGTGAAGCACATAGAGTATTCTAATAAATTCCGAATCATGTGTGTCTCTCTCAAAAGGTGTGTACAACAAGGATGATTGTGGTGAACTAAAAAGCAAGGACTCAAATCATACAAGACGCTCCAAGCAAAACACATATCATGTGGTGAATAAAAATATAGCTCCAAGTAAAGTTACCGATAGACGAAGACGAAAGAGGGGATGCCTTCCGGGGCATCCCCAAGCTTTGGCTTTTTGGTGTCCTTAGATTACCTTGGGGTGCCATGGGAATCCCCAAGCTTAGGCTCTTGCCACTCCTTGTTCCATAATCCATCAAATCTTTGCCCAAAACTTGAAAACTTCACAACACAAAACTCAACAGAAAATCTCATGAGCTCCGTTAGCGAAAGAAAACAAAACACCACTTCAAGGTACTGTATTGAACTAATTCTTTATTTATAATTGTGTTAAATCTACTGTATTCCAACTTCTCTATGGTTTATAAACTATTTTACTAGCCATAGATTCATCAAAATAAGCAAGCAACACACGAAAAACAGAATCTGCCAGAAACAGAACAGTCTGTAGTAATCTGTAACTAACGCAAACATCTGGAACTCAAAAAATTCTACCAAAATAGGAAGGCCTAGCCAATTTGTTTATTGATCTACTGCAATTTGAATCAATATTTTATCACGTTCTGGTGATTTTAAACAATTGTTTTCGTGAATAGAAAGTTTCTGGAATTTTCAGCAAGATCAAATAACTATCATCCAGGAAGATCCTATAGGTTTAACTTGGCACAAACACTAATTAAAACATAAAAACAAATCTAACCAGAGGCTATATCAAATATTTATCCCTAATCAGAAGCAAAAAGCAAAAAACTAAAATAAAATTGGGTTGCCTCCCAACAAGCGCTATCGTTTAACGCCCTTAGCTAGGCATAAAAGCAAGGATAGATCTAGATATTGCCATCTTTGGTTTTTGAAAAAAAAGAGCAAACTTATTACCTATGGCATTAATCTTTCTATTTTGATAAAGCACATGGCTGTTAATGGTAGAAGAAAGATTAAGCATTTTACGGAAATTTGCATCTAAGCTAGCTTTCATCTCTTTGATAGATTCGTTTTGGTAGGAGAGCAAAAGAGAAGTAGATTCAACCTTCTCATTCATGGGGTGCCCAAATATGGTTTTCATCTTTTCATAATTATCTACGGCATCCCCTTCAAGAAAACCTTCTTCAAATATAGAATCTAAGACATTCTTAAACGAAGACGGTAGGGCAACATAAAAGCTCTTTAAGTAAATTTCAATTTGGTATTGGGGTAAATAGCTCCGGTAAATAGTCTATCCATAGTCTATCCCAAGCATCTTTCAAAGATTCATCGAGTAAATAACGAAAATACCCGGAATCATCTTCATAAAAATTATTAAGATTCTCATTGATAACTCCGGTGGGTCTTTCCATAGCATCATTATTTATGAGTTTAGAGAGAATAGAAGGATTGTCAAAAGTACTAAAACTCGGGAGAGAACCCCCAACCCTTTTTGGTTCTGACATGGATAAAGAAAGGTGAGCGGAAAAGAGAGGGCGAATAAAACGGCAAGGGTGAAGTTGGGGAGAGGAAAACGAGAGGCAAATGGCAAATAATGTAGCGCGAGGGATAAGAGTTTGTGATGGGTACTTGCTATGTCTTGACTTGTGCATAGACTCCCCGGCAACGGCGCCAGAAATCCTTCTTGCTACCTCTTGAGCACGGCGTTGTTTTTCCCTTGAAAAGGAAAGGGTGATGTAGTAAAGTAGCGTAAGTATTTCCCTCAGTTTTTGAGAACCAAGGTATCAATCCAGTAGGAGACCACGCGCGAGTCCCACACACCTACACAGAAAATAAGAACCTCGCAACCAAAGCGATAAAGGGGTTGTCAATCCCTTCACGGTCACTTACGAGAGTGAGATCTGATAGATATGATAAGATAATATTTTTGTTATTTTTATGATAAAGACTAAAAGTAAAGAAAGCAAAATAAACGGCGCCAGAAATAGCTTCTTGACGGGAGATTAATATGATGGAAGATAGACTCGGGGGCCATAGGTTTCACTAGTGGCTTCTATCAAGATAGCATAAGTATTACGGTGGGTAAACGAATTACTGTCGAGCAATTGATAGAATTGAGCATAGTTATGAGAATATCTAGGTATGATCATGTATATAGGCATCACGTCCGTGACAAGTAGACCGAAATGATTCTGGATCTACTACTATTACTCCACACATCGACCGCTATCCAGCATGCATCTAGAGTATTAAGTTCATAAGAACAGAGTAATGCTTTAAGTAAGATGACATGATGTAGAGGGATAAACTCATGCTATATGATATAAACCCCATCTTCTTATCCTCGATGGCAACAATACAATATGTGCCTTGCTGCCCTTGCTGTCACTGGGAAAGGACACCGCAAGATTGAACCCAAAGATAAGCACTTCTCCCAATGCAAGAAAGATCAATCTAGTAGGAAAAACCAAACTGATAATTTGAAGAGAATTGCAAAGATAACCAATCATACATAAAAGAATTCAGAGGAGATTCAAATATTGTTCATAGATAATCTTGATCATAAACCCACAATTCATCGGATCTCGACAAACACACCGCAAAAGAAGATTACATCGAATAGATCTCCAAGAAGATCAAGGAGAACTTTGTATTGAGATCCCAAGAGAGAGAAGAAGCCATCTAGCTAATAACTATGGACCCGAAGGTCTGAGGTAAACTACTCACACATCATCGGAGAGGCTATGGTGTTGATGTAGAAGCCCTCCGTGATCAATGCCCCCTTCGGCGGAGCGCCGGAAAAGGCCCCAAGGTGGGATCTCACGGGTACAGAAGGTTGCGGCGGTGGAAATAGGGTTTTGGCTCGGTATTGATGGTTTGGGGTTACGTAGGTATATATAGGAGGAAGAAGTACGTCGGTGGAGCAACGAGGGGCCCACGAGGATGGAGGGTGCGCCTGGTGGAGGTGGGCACGCCCCCTACCTCGTGCCTTCCTCGTTGATTGCTTTACGTAGCCTCAGAAAAAACCTCTGGATCACGTTTGTTCTGAAAATCACATTCCCAAAGGTTTCATTCCGTTTGGACTCTGTTTGATAGTCTTTTTCTGTGAAAGACTGAAATAGGCAAAAAACGGCAATTTGGGCTGGGCCTCCGGTTAATAGGTTAGTCCCAAAAATAATATACAAGTGTATAATAAAGCCCATTAAACATCCAAAACAGAATATAATATAGCATGGAACAATAAAAAATTATTGATACGTTGGAGACGTATCAGGCCACACTGTAGCCACATCCTGTCTTGTCTTCTTAATGGGGGCGTAGACTTTGAGGGCGCCGTGGGCCACCTGCTAGGAGCCGGCCTCTCTGGAGGCCGCCTGCTAGGAGTCGGCCTATCTTGGTGCCGTCTTCTGGAGCTCGGCCGTCTTCTGGCAGCTGGCCTCTTGAGCCAGCCGACCACCAGAAGGCGGCACTTCATTCTGGTTGTTTGTGGGGCGCAGCCGGCCCAATGTCTTGAAACGCTCAGGAACTCGGGTTAGGCTACCCTTGGCCCTTTACTCCGACAGTAGTCGCCGAAGCTGGTGAGGCGTCGTGGCTGATAGGTCGAGAAGCCTCAGTAGTTTCCTTCTCCGAGTGCTCTTGCTGAGTGCCTTGTCCGTCTCTTGGCGCGCCGCCTGTCGGAAGTCGGACGCGACCTGGCGGCTTCGTGTAATGATTTCGAAACTCCAAGGCGGGAACCAGGTGGCGTGCTTGCTAAGCCTCTAGGCCTGCCACCCGCTGCAAGTACGCCACGCGGCACCAGCCAGCCGGGCCAGCCTGCCAACCCACGCTCACGATGGGACGTGACAGTGGGCCGGGCCCGCCACTACCGGGCCTCGGTGCGCGGGCGGATCCGCTGCGGCCGAGGCAAGCGGTTGCGATTCCGAGGGGAGTAACTGCGTAGTAACTTGTGAAATAAACGCGGGGTCATGGGTCGTGGGCGCAGTTAATCCCACGATCCCACGCCCCGCCCCCTCGGTTTCGTAGCCCGTGGGCTATAAGTAGGGGGAGGAGGGAGAGCGGCGGAGCACGCGCGCCCTCCTCTTCCTTTGGCCATTTTCACCTTCTTCCTCCTCTCGCTGCTGCTGCACCTCCACGCTCCGCCAAGGCGCTGCCGCAGCTCGCCGCCGTCGAGCTCCTTCGCTCCAAGCTTCTCGCTCGATCCCGCTTGGTCTCCATGGCGCGCGAGAAGGGAGGGGACTGGGATGGCTCACTCGTCATCGATGACCATCTCTCCTTCCTCCACGCCACACGGCGGTTGCCCGGCGAGGGTTTCGTCAAGGTGCGCGTGCTGCCGAAAGAGGAGATCTCGCCGGTGCCGCAAGGAGGCAAGTGGGTCGTCTTCCGCTCGCACTTCCTTCGTGGCTTCGGTCTGCCGGCAAGCGGATTCTTCTGCTCCTTCATGGAATTCTACCATCTCCAGCCGCACCACCTGACGCCCAACACCGTGACGCTGTTGTCCGCCTTCGTCACGGCGTGCGAGGGCTACCTCGGCATCCTCCCCACCATCGAGTTGTGGGGAGCCTTCTTCTACACCAAACTGGGCTCCTCCGCTAAGGAGAAGGCGGCCCAGTGTGGTGCCTTTGTCGCGGTGCGCCGGCCGTTGCCGAAGAAGGTCTTCCCCGCCATCAAGCTGTCACAATCGGTGAAACTGTGGCAGAAATCATATTTCTACGTGGAGAACGTCGACCCGGCAATCGACTTCATCAACTTGCCGCCCTACGAAGCCGGCCCTCCGGCTGAACCTCGTGCCAACTGGGGCTACAAGCCGAAGCCCGTGTCGGCCGACGCCACCGCCGCCATCAACCGACTCCGAGTGCTGACGGAGGCGGAGGGCCTCGTGGCGTCTGACTTGCTGGTCGCCTTTGTCGAGCGTCGGGTTCTCCTGCTCCAAGGCCGGCCTCATCTGATCTATCGGGTGAGTGGCCACCGCTACCCGAGCCGGATGTGCACAAGGGACATGCCGACTGCCGAGGTGGCCCGGATGGTGAATGATATCGCCGACCTCAAGCTGTCGGAGGGGTCTTGGCAGTTTGGCAAGCGGCCATACTCCCGCCTCAACCCGCCGCCTGCTGTGAGCTCTTCAACTCTTTCTTTTTAGTACTTGCCTTGGTCTTGATCTTGGTCTTGAACAGTCGATCTTTTGGACGTAGATCTACATATCTCCGGCGACAGCCGCCATCGTAGGGCCAGGTGGAGACTACCTGCCGGACCGGGAGGTAAGTGATGTGGACGACCCCGACTTGGGGACGGCCGCCTTGGAGGACGACGCTGTAGGCGGTGGTGATGGAGCAGGCGGCTCCGAAGAAGGGGGCGGCATCGAGACTTGGCCCGATGATGACGATGAGAAGACGAGCCGCGCCCTGCACGAGGCGCCGACAAGGCGGGCGCGGGCCCCTCAGCCAAGCCGATTGCTCGAGGCGGCATGCGTAAGCGAAAACAGGGCGTCGTCTTGTTTGGCAGCGCGCCGAAGAAGGCCAAGAACCCGACCGCTGCGACCAGGCGGAAGGAGGCCGCAACGAAGGCGGCCAAGTTTCAGAAGCTCCCGAAGGCGCCTCCCATGGTGTCGGCGCAAGTATCTTTTCTTGTGCTTTTTCCTTTCTTGCTGATTCATTCCGAGCTTCCTTGCTTTATTTTCCTTGACTTAGGGCCCCGCTCTCCCTTGAGAAGTCGACCACCGCCTCTGTCATTGGGTCGGTGGAGACCTCCACCACCACCCGGCGAATCGATCCGGCCGCCGACCTCCGGGAGGCGCAGGAGTGGAACACGCGGGAGGCGTGCGAGGAGCAGGAAGCCGCCCGCCTGGAGAAGGCGGAGGCAGACAAGGCGGATGCCACCGCGCTGAAGAAGCTGGCGGACGCTGAGGCTGATGCCGCCGCGAAGAAGCGGCTTGAAGAAGCCGCGCGCCGCCAGGAGCCGCTATTCGTTGTTCCTTTGAACTCCGCGCTGCCTCCACCAGAGTTCATGGCACCGACTGGGGGAGCCGGCGACGAGCACCCGAATATGGAGCGGGAGAGTGGCTATGTCGTCATGCCGGACATGGCCGTGCCTCTGCCACCGCCATCTGGATTGGCGCGAGACAAGCAGCCGGCTGCCCCGCCGGCGCCACCAGCCGGAAACGAGGTGGTGACGGGCCCGACTCCTGAGGCCCTCACACCAACGCGTCGTCATCTTGCTAAAGCGGCCTCAGTGCCACAACCACTGGAAGCTGGCGCCGCGAGCTCATCAGCCCCAGACGTCGAACCGACCAGCGCCGCGCCCGCTGACTGGGTACGGGGAGGCGGGACAGGAGCCTTAAACAAGGCGGTCCTTGACGTCGAGGCCAAACTCCGAGCTGAGGCTGACGCTCTCAAGCAGTGCAACAAGGCATTCCTGGATTCGCGAGCGCCATCCGGGTATGTTTCTTAATTTTTCGTCTTTGATTCTTGTACTACTCTGTGGGGGCATGCCAGTGCACCCACTGGGTGTAGCCCTCGAGTTTCGAGCCGGCTGCTGAGCAGGCGGCTCGGAACTTTAATTGACAAGCTTCGAGTACTAACGTTGTCTGATATCTTCATTGTAGGATTATCATAACCTTCGCGCGACCACCTTCAACTCCAACGTCCGAGAGCTGGACCAGCGGACCGCCGACTTGTCAGAAAGCCAGAGTAAGTCTTTGTCTTCTTTCCCTGCGGGGGCGCGCTGGCGCACCCGCGGGCTGTAGTCACCGAGATTCGGGCCGACTGCTGAGCAGTCGAGCCGGATCTCTCCGGCAACTGCATTTCTTCTTTGCTGATCGTTGATAACTTCTTTCTCTGCGGGGGCGCGACAGCGCACCCGCGGGCTGTAGTCCCCGAGATTTGGGCCGACTGCTGAGCAGTCGGGCCGGATCTCCCCGGCAACTATACTTCTTCCTTGCTGATTGCTGACGTCTTTTCCTTCTTCTACTTTTGCAGAGGCCAACGCCATCCTACAGCAGCAGCTGGGCGAAGCCAGCACCGCGTTGCGCGCCAAGGAGGCAGAGTGCAGCAAGCTGGTCGAGGAGCGTGACCGGCTGGCCACGCAACTGGCGGAGCAAGCGAAGCTTCTCCAGAAGGCTCAGAAGGAGGCGGAGGTGAAAGAGTCCAATCTCCTCACCGATTTCGAGACCGAACGCTCCACCTGGGCCGACAAAGAGACGCTGTTGACTGCTGGCTTAGGTAGCATTAAAGACATGGTTGATGGTAAGCTTCTTTTTTCTTTCTTTGGGCCGCCGGCTGTTTGACCAAGCTAGCTTATAGCTTCTGACTTCTGTCTTTCTTGCTTTCTGCTCGTGCAGACTTCTTCCCTAGCCACACTGGCGCCGCCAACCAGGCTATTGAGGCTTATCGCGAGGAACAAAGGCCGGAAGGCACGCAGATTGCTACCGATGCCCCTGGACCCTTAGCGAGCAGCTTCTCAGCATCCAGGCCCGCCTTCGGCCGGCTCACCGGATGCTGCGCCATCTTCAACGTGTCAGAGCCCAGGCGATCTCCTCCCTTTGGCCAGACATGCCGGCTCCGCGCACTCCCAGTCGGACTGCCGACTGGCTGGAGGTAGCGGCCGGCCGCCTTGAGGCTTGGAAGGGTTCCTAGGCCCAGGCTGGAGCACAAAGGGCCCTGGAGTTTGTCAAGGCGTGGTACCCTGGGCTAAATCTAGCCCAGTTGACCACGTTTCGGCAGGAAGCCCAGGAGGAGTTGGTGGCGGTGGAGCGTGATCTTGTCAAGCGGGCGGCGGCAATCGCCGAGTACACCAACAACAACATCTTCATCCCCGAGCTGACTGAAAATGGTGCCGAGGCGCCACTGGATTGGTTTGGGCTGAACCCGGAGGATGACGAGGACTCGACGGAGGTGATCGACTCCAGCGATGAGGGAGAAGGCGAGGAGTATGAGGAAAGCGGAGAAGATGCGCCAGAGGTCGAAGCGGACAGCTAGCCTCAGCTTGACCGCGCCTCGAGCAACGAGCCATGCTCGAGCGCGCCAACTGCTGCTGGAGGCGACCAAGCGGAGACTGACCAGCCGTCCACTCCACCAATCGGCATCACCGACTCCATCACCCAGCCGGACCCCTCTGCTGCTCCCTAGGCTGCCGCCTTATCTTATTTTTCCTGCTTTATCAGTCTCAACAAACTTTGTTAAATTTGCACAATTCCACCCGCGTTGTGTATTTCAAGCTCTGTTGAATGCTGGCCAAGGGCCTTTTGACATGTAAATATTTTTGCCGAGTTCTGTCTTTTCTTGCTTTCTGCTCTTTGGCTTTTTTCCTTTGCCGCCCTCCCTTGGCTGCCGTCTTCAGCCGAACAGCCGCTCTGCGAACTGTGCCTGGGTCAAGTACTTAGCTACTTTCGGGAGGGTAAGTACTTAGCCAACTAGAGCATTTAGCAAGTTGAGTAGAAGCCGGTCGCTGAGGCGGGAAGCCGGCTTGAACTATGTATGTGCTTTGGGTCCTTAGCCATTTTTCATGTGGGCACCCTTTTCTGCCTTTAACCCCTGCCTGCCGGACAGTCGCTCTGCGAGCTGCGGCCTTGGCAGGAGAAGGTTTAAGTGCCAACACACTACTTGTCCGGCTACAGGAAGCACTACATAGTACAAGGCGGCGAGCCCCCGGGCCGACTGGTCGAACCCGGTGCCAGGCGAAAAAATGAAATAACACATTGATAGGCATAATACTTATCATATGGATAAAAGAGAGTAGTCCCCGAGCTCTTCTCGGGGGACCCGGAGTCTTCGTACTTAATACAAAAGGTAGTGTGGTACATACTGCATCAACTGTAAAATCTTCGAAGGAGATTTGCATTCCATGGACGCTCTGTCTCCTTGCCGGAGTCGTCTCTTTTGCATGCTCTCGGCTTCTGAGCATCGATCAGGTAGTAGGAGTCGTTTCCCAGAACTTTGCTGATGATGAAGGGGCCTTCCCAAGGTGCCGAGAGCTTGTGCTGGCTGGCTGTTCGCTGGATCAGCCGGCGCACAAGGTCTCCCTCTTGGAAGGATCTTGGATTGACCTTCTGGTTGTAGTACCGGCGTAGACTCTGCTGGTAGATGGTGGACCGGCTGAGTGCCAACAACCGGCCCTCTTCCAGCAGATCGACATCGTCTTCTCGTGCTTCTTTGGCATCCTCTTCGGTGTACATGGTGACTCGAGGGGAGTCGAATTCTATGTCCGTCGGGATGACGGCTTCGGCACCGTAGACGAGGAAGAAAGGCGTGAAGCCAGTTGACTTGTTCGGAGTTGTGCGCAGGCTCCAGAGGACGGTTGCCAGCTCATCGAGCCAACAGCCGGCCGAATGCTCTAGAGGCTCGACCAGTCGGGGCTTGATGCCGGACAAAATGAGGCCGTTTGCTCGCTCCACTTGGCCGTTTGATCGCGGATGGGCAACGGACGCTAAGTCCAGTCGGATGCCCTGCGTTGCGCAGAAACGTGCCAAGGCGCCTTTGGCAAAGTTTGTGCCATTGTCGGTGATGATGCTGTGCGGTATGCCAAACTGAATGGTGATGTCAGCAATGAAAGTCACAGTAGTCGGACCATTCAACGTCTTGATTGGCTTTGCTTCTATCCACTTGGTGAATTTGTCCATGGCAACAAGCAAATGAGTCATGCCACCACGTGCTGTCTTGAATGGTCCCACCATGTCCAGCCCCCAGACGGCAAAGGGCCAGGCAATGGGGATAGTCTTGAATGCAGAAGCCGGCAGATGTGGCTTGGAGCGGAACTTCTGGCACCCTTTACACTTCTGGACCAAGTCTTTGGCATCTTCTAGAGCAGTCGGCCAGAAAAAACCATGGCGGAAAGCTTTGGCAACAAGTGATCTTGAAGCCGCGTGGTGACCACACTCGCCTTGGTGGATATCTTTGAGGATTGCTTGGCCTGTCTCCGGCTCCACGCAGCGCTGGTACACACCAGTGACACTGCACCTTACAAGCTCTCTGTTGACAATGGTGTATGCTGCTGCCCGATGTTGTACTTGTCGGGCCGAGATCTCATTACTTGGCAGCTCTTTGTTCACCAGAAAGTTGAGGATGGGCTGAGCCCATGAAGGTGCTGCTATTTCTTCGACTGTCAGAACTGCAATTTGCACGAGCATGGTTGGGCCGGGAGGCGGCGAGTTGGAATCGGCTGCCGCTTGCTGAGTCGGTGAAGTCCCCGGGCCGACTGCTGCAGTCCCCGGGCCGGGTTCTGAAGTCCCCGGGCCGGGTGCGACTGCTGCAGTCCCCAAGCCGCCTGCCGAAGTCCCCGCACCGGCTGCTGGGGTCCTCGAGTCGGGTCCGACTGCTTCAGGAGGAGCTGGCATGAAGATGTAGTCTAATTCTGGTGACGGCTTGACAGACGGTTCGAGGAGGCGTTGCAGGGCGACATCGGCTGGTACTGCTTGCCGGGTGGAGCCGATCCGTGCCAAGGCATCTGCTTGCTCATTGTCATTTCTTGGCACATGGAGGAACTCGCACCCTTTGAAGTATTCACTGAGTTGCTGTACGAGGAAGCGGTAGCTTGCCATATTTGCATCCTTGGCGTCCCAGTCGCCCGACGACTGCTGGACCACTAAGTCGGAATCACCATAGCACAGGATCCGGCGAATGCCGAGTTCCTTGGCAAGCCGGAGCCTGTGTATGAGTGCTTCGTATTCAACTACGTTGTTGGAGGCGGCAAAGTGAATTTGCAGCACATATATGAGCTTGTCGCCTTTCGGAGAGGTGAGGACGATGCCGACTCCTAAACCGGTGCGCATCTTGGAACCATCAAAGTGCATCCGCCAATGGGTGGAGTCCGGCGCTGGCGGCAGGTACTGGGTCTCGGCCCAGTCGACGAGGAAGTCGGCCAACGCTTGTGACTTGATGGCGGTGCGAGGCTAGTAATAGATGGTGTGGGGGCCAAATCTATGGCCCATTTGGCCACTCGGCCCGAAGCATCTCGGCTTCCAATGATCTCGGCAAGCGGAGCAGTGCAAACAACAACGATTGGGTGCTCCTGAAAGTATAGCTTCAGCTTCTTGGCGGCAAAATGCATGCCGTAGCACATCTTCTGATAGTGGGGGTAGTTCTGCTTGGAGGTGGACAACACTTCACTCAGGTAATACACCGTCCTCTGGACTGGTAGTGCTTTGCCTTCTCCCTTGCGCTCCACAACTATGACTGTGCTGACCACCCGACTGGTAGCGGCGATGTAGAGAAGCACGGGCTCCTTAGCAGTCGGAGCCGCCAGGACGGGCGGAGTAGTTAACATCTTCTTGAGCTGGAGAAAAGCTTCGTCCGCCTTGTCGTTCCACTCGAAAAAAGTGGTCTTCTTCATGAGCTGGTACAGGGGAAGAGCCTTCTCGCCCAGCCGACTAATGAAATGGCTGATGGATGCCAAGCAGCCGGTGAATTTTTGCACGTCCAACAGTCGGGTGGGCACCTCCATCTTCTCGATGGCCTTGATCTTCACAGGGTTGCACTCTATGCCGCGCTCTGATACTAAGAAGCCAAGAAGCTGGCCGGCTGGTACTCCAAAGCCGCATTTCTCCGGGTTGAGCTTGATTTGAAATCAGCGCAAGTTTTCAAAGGTTTCCTTGAGGTCTTCTAGTAGCATGCCACGCTTCTCCGTCTTCACCACAATGTCGTCCACATAGACATGGGCGTTTCTGCCGAGTTGCTTGAGGAGGCACTTCTGCATGCAACGCTGAAAGGTGGCGCCAACATTCCTCAAGGCGAACGTCATGGTTAGGTAGCAGAAGCCTCCGAATGGTGTGATGAAGGCGGTCTTCAGCCTGTCGGCCGGGTTCAGCTTGATCTGGTGATACCCTGAGTATGCATCCAAAAATTTCAACAGCTCGCATCCGGCTGTGGAGTCTATCACTTGGTCGATTCTTGGCAGGGCAAAGGGATCTTTGGGGCAAGCTTTATTGAGGCTGGTATAATCGTTGCACATGCGCCACTGCTTATTCTTCTTTAGCACGATGACTGGGTTGGATAGTGTAACACCCCGGATGTAACTTTCCATATTTGTAACTCCAACTCTTGCCATTTTCGGCTAGGTGTTATGATATTCCCTCTGTGGTTGGGTTTTGTCTTTCGTTTTGCATTTTGTTCATGTCATGCATCTCATCTCATGTCATCATGTGCATCTCATTTGCATACGTGTTCGTCTCATGCATCCGAGCATTTTCCCCGTTGTCCGTTTTGCAATCCGGCACTCCCACATGCACCGGCGCACCCCCTGTTATTTCTTTTCGTGAGCGGGTGTTAAACGTTCTCGGGAATGGACCGAGTCTTGCCAAGTGGCCTTCGTATACCACCGGTAGACCACCTGTCAAGTTTCGTTCCATTTGGAGGTCGTTTGATGCTCCAACGGTTAACTGGGTAACCGCAAAGGCCTTTTGTGTGTTGCAGCAAAACCCCCCTCCTAACAGCCCAATAACCCATCTAAGTCCCCTCCATGCTCTCGGTCGTTCGATCACGATCGTGTGGGCGAAAACCGTGCCTCATTTGGACTCTCCTAGCTCCCTATGCCTATATAAACACCTCCCCCTCCGAAATTTCGGGTCCAAACCCTAGCCTCTTCCTCCTCCGCGCGCCGGACAAAATGTCCGCCCGCCGCCGGACACGTCCGCCTCCGCCCTCGCCCAATCCGCCGCCGCCACGTGTCCCGCCGCCGCCACCCACCGCTCGCGGCCCGGAGAGCCCGAGTCGGGCCCTCCCGGCCCATCTCCCCGTCGCCCGCGCACCGCGCGACTCCCGCCGCCACTCCGCCT
>NC_057796.1:471930773-471942792 GCF_018294505.1 Triticum aestivum
CCCGCGCCAACTCCGGCAACTCCGGCGCCCGTGCCCCTGCCACCTTCTTTCCTCGCCGCCGCTCCGGCCTCGTCCCCTCCGGCGTCCCCGTCCTCGATCTCCGGCGAGCTCGCGCTGCTGCCTCGACTTCCGTGCCATCTCCCGAAATCCAAAGTCCTGAATATTTCACATTATGTGCTCATGTTCATTGCATCATATCTCATCTCATACTGCTCCGTTTTGCGTGCATGATATATCGCAATGTTCGTATCGAGATACTCTTCATTTTGTTCCATTGTGCCATGCTCGTTTGGGTCTATCTTGATGCCCAAATCTCTGGTGCAAGAGTGCTATATGATGTTTACTGCCGTTACTTATCAGAACTTGGTGTTTTGTTATTTTTGTTGCATTTGATGTGTGCATCTTATGGGCATGAGCTCTACAGGTATTTTGATCTATGCCATGCCATATTTACAGAGGTGTATGCCATGTATTTTTGTGATCTATGTGGTGACTAGAAAAAGCATGCAAACTAGGCTTCGTGATATTTCTGTTTTCAGGGACTAGGGATTTTTGCCAAGTCTGTTAGTGCTGTTATTTTGTTGGCATGTATCCATGTGTCTACAGAGGGATCCATGCTTCTTTTGAGTATGTTCAGTAAGGATGTTTTGTAGATATAGTTGTGCTCTATACATCCATGCCCCTATTTGCAATTATGGAGTGCCCTAGCATAACTCAATCTTACTCTACTTTTTCTATAAAATATTTCTGGCAGAATGTTAACATGATATTCAATTTTGCCATGGTTGTTGTACTTGATCTTTTCATGCAATGTATTTGCTCTTGCCATGGTTAGCTTCATAAATATTCCATCATGCTGTAGGTATGCTTGTTTTGTCATGCATTTCTTTGTGATGAGTGAATCAAGCTCACCAAGATGCCTTCATAATGCTGTTAATGCCATGCTCTGTTTTCTGCTAAGTCTGAAACCTGTTAACGAAACTTGCTATGTTTACATGGGTGCCATCATATCTTCTGATCCTTTTTGGCTCATGGCTAGCAAGGGACTTTTGTTCTATGCTTTTATTAAATTCATGCCATGCCTTGTTTTGCTATGTTAATTTCCTGTAGCATGTTGATTACTTGCTCTGAACAGTGCTACCTGATGCTGTTTCAGCCATGTCCAGTAATTTCAGCAAGTCTGAGAAGCTGATATCTTTTGCATTTTTGCCATGCTTGTTTGAACCTGTTATGTTGTGATCTAGCCGTAGCTCAGTGTTCATCTTTTGTCAAGCATCTCCTGTAGATCACTTCCATATGCTTTGTTGCTATGTTGGGGTGCTGTAGCTTAGTTACTTGATGTATTCTAAGTGCTATCATGCTGTTAATCGCAGATTCGTGTCATTCTTGTTTGGTTGCCATTTGCAAACCGTGCATCCGTTTCCGGTGATCTTTATATCGATTTCCAGCGGCATACTTGGTTTGCCAAGTTACTGCTTTGTTCACGCTTTTTCTTCCGGAGCACGCATACGCATCGCATATCATATCTTGCATATCATGCATGTATGGCATCATGTTGCTTGTGCATTTCCCGTGATTGATTGTGGTTCCATTGCTTGTGTTCTTGCTGTGGGTAGAGCCGGGAGACGAGTTCGTGAACGAGGAACCTGTTGAGTACGCTTACGAGGATCAAGCTTTCGACAACTCTGAGAACCTTGCAGGCAAGATGACCATACCCTCAAAATCACTTCTATCTTTGCTTTGCTAGTTGTTCGTTCTATTGCTATGCTGCGCTACCTACCACTTGCTATATCATGCCTCCCATATTGCCATGTCAAGCCTCTAACCATCTTTTCCTAGCAAACTGTTGTTTGGCTAAGTTACCGCTTTTGCTCAGCCCTTCTGCGTTGTTAGTTGCAGGTGAAGTTGAAGTTGGTTCCACGTTGGAACATGGATATTTTGGAATATCACAATATCTATTATTTAATTAATGCATCTATATATTTGGTAAAGGGTGGAAGGCTCGGCCTTATGCCTGGTGTTTTGTTCCACTCTTGCCGTCCTTGTTTCCGTCATACCGGTATTATGTTCCTTGAGTTTGCGTTCCTTACGCGGTTGGGTGATTTATGGGACCCCCATGACAGTTCGCCTTGAATAAAAATCCTCCAGCAAGGCCCAACCTTGGTTTTACCATTTGCCACCTAAGCCTTTTCCCTTGGGTTTTCGCGAGCCCGAGGGTCATCTTTATTTAACCCCCCCGGGCCAGTGCTCCTTCGAGTGTTGGTCCGAACCGAGCAGCCTGCGGGGCCACCTCGGGGAAACTCGAGGCCTGGTTTTACTCGTAGCTTGACTTATCCGGTGTGCCCTGAGAACGAGATATGTGCAGCTCCTATCGGGATTTGTCGGCACATCGGGCGGCTTTGCTGGTCTTGTTTTACCATTATCGAAATGTCTTGTAACCCGGGATTCCGAGACTGATCGGGTCTTCCCGGGAGAAGGTTTATCCTTCGTTGACCGTGAGAGCTTATCATGGGCTAAGTTGGGACACCCCTGCAGGGTATTATCTTTCGAAAGCCGTGCCCGCGGTTATGAGGCAGATGGGAATTTGTTAATGTCCAGTTGTAGAGAACTTGACACTTGACTTACTTAAAATACATCAACCGTGTGTGTAGCCGTGATGGACTCTTTTCGGCGGAGTCCGGGAAGAGAACACGGTTTGAGTTATGCATGAACGTAAGTAGTTTCAAGATCACTTCTTGATCATTTCTAGCTTCGCGACCGTTGCGTTGCTTCTCTTCTCGCTCTCATTTGCGTATGTTAGCCACCATATATGCTTAGTGCCTGCTGCAGCTCCACCTCATTACACCATCCTTTCCTACAAGCTTAAATAGTCTTGATCTCGCAGGTGTGAGATTGTTGAGTCCTCGTGACTCACAGATTCTACCAAAACAGTTGCAGGTGCCGACGATGCCAGTGCAGATGACGCAACTGAGCTCAAGTGGGAGTTCGACGAGGAACGTGGTCGTTACTATGTTTCTTTTCCGGATGATTAGTAGAGGAGCCCAGTTGGGACGATCGGGGATCTAGCATTTGGGTTTATCTTATTTTCATTTGGATTTGACCGTAGTCGGTCTATGTGTGGATTTTGGATGATGTATGAATTAATTTATGTATTGTGTGAAGTGGCGATTGTAAGCCAACTCTCGTTATCCCATTCTTGTTCATTAAATGGGATTGTGTGAAGATGACCCTTCTTGCGACAATACCTACAATGCGGTTATGCCTCTAAGTCGTGCCACGACACGTGGGAGATATAGCCGCATCGTGGGCGTTACAGATAGCCATTTAGGGAAGAACACTCCCATGATGAAGCCGGCTGCTAGAAGCCGAGCTATCTCTTCTCCAACGACTCTTCTCTTCTCTTCTGACAGGCGGCGCAAGGGTTGCCTGACCGGCTTGCCATTAGGTCGGACATGTAGCTTGTGCTCGGCGAAATCCGTCGGAACACCCGGCATGTCCTTGGGAGACCACGCAAAGATGTCCCGATTCTCACGGAGGAAATCGACGAGCTCGCTTTCTTACTTGCTGTCAAGGTTCGCACCAATGACAGCGTGCCTCTCCGGGTGCTTCGGGTCCAAGGGTATTTTCCTTGTTTCTTTGCCGGCTTGAACGAGCCCTCAGCTTCTGACTCCTTGGGGTTGGGTGACATTTCCTGCTGCTTGCCTGCCATTGCCACAACCTGGTCAAGGAGCCGCTTCTCTGATGCGATTACGAGGGACTCGGCTAGCCGGCTGTTGTCTGCTGCACAGGCTGACAACTTCTTGTAATCTCCGGTTATGGTCAGGATTCCCTTTGTACTCGGCATCTTCATCTTGAGGTAAGCATAGTGGGGGACTGCCATGAACTTGGCCAGGGCAGGCCGACCAAGTAGCGCATGGTAGGGGCTCTTGTCGTGGAATTGTCACGGCAGATGTCCTAGTATGAGGACTTAGTCGTGAGGCCAACGCATCTTTCTAGTAGCTTGAGAGGGGTTGAGCGGAATCGAGAGACGCAACACAAGACAAGGATTTAGACAGCTTCGGGCCCCGGGAAACATCATCCGGTAATAACCCTACATGTTGTTTGTGGCTAGGTCTCATTATGATCATGAGGGAGTCGCCGACTTGGCCGGGTCTTTGTGTCTAGCCCTAGAGATTGTTTTCTCCCCCCCTTGGGGTGCCCCGCCCCTCCTTATATAAGCTGAAGGGGCGGGTTACATGTAGAGTCCAAGTCGGACTTAAGATTTAACCTTATTTTGACGTCTCACCATGGGCTTCTTAACGTCTTGGGCTTCTTACAATCTAGCTTACCATCTGGCTTACCATCTGGCTTACCGTCTGGCTTACGATCTGGCTTACCACCTGGCTTACCATCTGGCTTAACATGCGCCGGGTTACATGACTGTGTCTGCCGGGTTACATGACTGTGTCTGCCGGGTTACATGACTATGTCTGCCGGGTTACATGACTATGTCTGTCGGGTTACAATGCTCAACTGTTCCCGCGAGCTTAACCTACTTAACTATACCTACCGGCTTATAGTCTGTCGGGTCATGAATGAAACATCCAATCCCAGCCGGGTTATATCTCCAGCCGGGTCATACTGCGGGGTATATCCCCGACAGCTCTCAAGGTCCACCACCTCAAACCAGACTGGCCCTCGGCGGAAGTGATCTTTGTCCCCAAAGAGGACTTCTATCTGTGTCTTGCTGATTGGTGAGCAGGAAAGGCCAGGAACTATGCCATGGAATACAATCTGACTGGGCTGAAGCTGCCTCTGTTTGATTCCCAACTTCTCCATTGTGTCACGGTATAGGATGTTGATGCTGCTGCTGCCATCTATCAGGACTTGGGAGAAACGAGCAGCCCGCCTATCTGTTGCAAAGGTGGCATCTAAGACGAAGGCATAGGAACCAGGAGAGGGCATCACCTCCGGGTGACCAGCTCTGCTCCAACTGATAGGCTTCTCAGACCAATGCATGAACTCGGGGGTCTCTGACGCTACTGCATCCACTTCTTGTTGCCGTTGTCGTCTGCTGTGCTTGTCGTCGGCCATGCTGGTGAACACGACATAGGCTCCATGCTCCTCAGGATACTCATCTTGTATGGCGCCGACTGGCCGAACCGCTGGCTGCTGGGGAGGAGGAGGCGGCGGGCCGGTAGGCGGAGGGGCAGGAGTCCGTCACCCTTGGCGATTCTGGTGAGCCAATGGCATTTCCGAGTGGTGTGGTTGGAAGGCTTCGCGCCGCTGTGAAACTTGCAGGGTGCATCAAGAGTCTGGTCGTAAGAGAAGGCGGGTAGCCAGTTGGGCTTGCCGCCCTTTTGACGCTTGGGTAGAGGCTGCCCTTCCGGCTGCTGGTCTTCGACTGTCGCCACCTGCCGGCTTGTGGAAGCCGGCTGCGTGGCCTTGCGCTTGTTGTCACTCTGATGCCGACGCCGACTGGTATCACCAGCCGGAGTCCGAGGAGCTGGAGGAGCCACTTTGCCAGATGCATCAACTTGGATCTCCGCCTTCATGGAGGAGTCGGCCGTGGCGTACTTGTCTGCTATGATCAGTAGTTCGTTGAGGGTCGCCGGCTCATCGCAGAGAAACTTGTGCTTCAGGAGGGTGCCTTCTCAGCACCCGGCAGTGAAGTACTCGATGGCATGTACCTCGTGCATGCCTTCACAAGAGTTGCGCAGTTCGGCTCAGCGCGTGAGGTAGTCGCGAGTCGACTCGTTGGGGCCTTGGACGCACAAGAAGAGTTGGCAAGGCTTGGGCGGTCGCTTGTACATGCTGGTGAAGTTGTGGATGAAGGCTTCGGTGAAATCAAGCCAGCTGTTGATGTTGCGGGGCTTCAGGCTATTCAGCCATGTCCGGGTTGTGCCCTGGAGCATGAGCGGGACGTACTTCACAGCAACACGCTTGTTGCCGTTCGCTATGCCGACGGCCGTGGAGTAGTCGACCAGCCAGTCTTCCGGCTTCACGGAACCAGTGTACTTGAGCGTATCTCTTGGGAGCGTGAACCCTTTGGGGAAGGGCTCATCTCGGATGCGGGGTCCAACACAAGGCGGACCCAGCTCGTCTTCTTCTTCTAGTACCAGGGATCGGTTGAGGCGGTCGATCCAGTGGCGGGCGTCGTTCTCTCCGACTCCTTCCCGGCGGCCAAGGCGGTCGCCGAGTGTCGGGTGGTCAACATGCGGCAGGGAAGCGCGCCTCTCCCTGCGGGGGGCATAAGGAGGCGGACAGTCGTCCCGTCATTACACAGCTCTTGGGCGGCCGTCTTGGTCGCGCTCGATGGTGATTCGAGTCTGGCTGCGGCTGGCAGCCGGCTCCTTGTCTCTTCTACCGCGGACGCCACGACTCGGCGTCCGGGATGTCGCGCCCTGATCCCGGCGAGGAGCCGGATCATCGTTTCGCCGGTTGGGCTTTTCAGTGCGGCAGCCGGCCTCTTGCTGCCCAGCAGCCGCGTCAAGGAGCTACTGGACGCGCTCCGTCATGTGGCGACGCTTGTCGCCCTCGAGCTTGTCTAGCTCATCAACTGCCGCCTGGGCTGCTCGTATGTTCTCCGCGGGCGTGGCGTAGACGGGACAATCTGTCCCGAACATGCTGGCAATGGTCGCGTCGCGCTGCCGGATCATGCCGATGCGGCTAGGCCCACCTGGACCCGGCGTGCCGCCGCCGACACGGTCCATCGCACGCTGGTAGGCCTCTGAAAGGCGTCTCATGCTGGCCAGCCTGTTGGCGCTATCAACGAGCTGGACGCGGCGCCTCCAGCGTCTCAGCGTCGGCGTCTTCTGGAATGGGCGTAGTCAGGTCTTGCAACGCCACCTCGAGCGGGTCTCGAGCACCTCCGCCAGAGTGCTCGCCATGGCTAATGACAAGCACCTCCTTGACGGTGCTTCCGCCACTATCAGCGTGAGGGAGCGGCTCATCGTAGACCACCATGTTGGTGGGGAAGGCGTCGAGCGATGTCGTGTCGTAGTCGACAAGCATCGGATCGGTAGAGCCGACCGACTCCAAATCCACAGCAGGCTCGCTGGCGACGTGGAGCTGGTCGAGGAGGCTGACGAGGCGACTCTCAGGGCCATCTGTGGCCACATCAGATACGGGCTCGTCGGAGAGGCGAATCTCGCCAACAAGATCGGCGAGGCAGCTCGCCGCGCAGGCGACCTCTGCGCCGTGCAGCACGTCGGCGCAGACGCCGTCTAGCGTGCCGGGCTGGCTGCGCTCGCCAGGAAGGAACAAGGTTCCCGTCCAGAGCAGGTCTCCGGGAGACGGTGCACCTCGCCCCACGGTGGGCGCCAAATGTTGGGGGTTGGGTGCGACATATGCCAAAGGATGGCTTATCATGGTGGGAGCGAGTAGAACGTCGCCAGTGCCTGGAAGTGGGAGTAGGCGTAGACACGAACGCCGGCGCACTTTACCCAGGTTCGGGGCTCTCCTAGGAGATAACACCCCTAGTCCTGCTCTGCGGGGTCTCCGCATGATCACTAAAGCACTAGTGAGTACAAATGTGCTCCTCGAGCTGTATGCTAGAGGTAGAAGAAGGCAAGGCTCGCTCCCTTCTCCCTATATGTATGAGTCTAGTTCTAACAGGTTCGGAACCATTTGCATGGGCGCCCTGGGGGGTTTATATAGGCCTACCCCCCAGGGGTACAATGCTAATCTGGTTGGGTGTAGGACCCGGCCGTCAGTGACTCTGGTCGCCGGCTTCTTCGCCGGCTGCTTGGGCCCGCCGCCTGGTGGGCCCCGCCGACTGGTCTGGTATGGAGCCGACAGGCCGTCTCCGCCGCTTGCGGGTCTGGTTGGCGGCTGATTACTATTGCCGCAATGTTAATGACGCATGCTTGGTCAGGGGAGCGTGGCTACAGTCCCGCCGCCTGGTAGGAGATCACTCTAGCCGCACCCGGTCTCATCAGGTTAATGGTGCACGGGCCCCGAGGGAGGAATGGACCGCCTGCTAGAAGCCGGCCTCCCTTGGGTCCGACTGGTCAGGCTTCCGCTGTCTTCCGGGCTCTTGCTGCCTGGTAGGGCCCGCCGCCTGCAGGCCGTACCGACACGCCGTCGTGGGAACAGGGCTCCGCCTGACATGAGTGACGTCAAGGGCGGAGTAGCGACAGTGTTGCGTCGTGTGGAGATCTCCGCCCGTGCGGGGCACTGTGGCGGCGACCTGCCCTGGACATGTGGGGATGGGCCACACTGTAGCCACATCCTGTCTTGTCTTCTTAATGGGGACGCAGACTTTGAGGGCGCCGTGGGCCGCATGCTAGGAGCCGACCTCTCTGGAGGCCGCCTGCTAGGAGTCGGCCTGTCTTGGTGCCGTCTTCTGGAGCTCGGCCGTCTTCTGGAAGCCGGCCTCTTGAGCCAGCCGGCTACCAGAAGGCGGCGCTTCATTCTGGCTGTTTGTGGGGTGCAGCCGGCCCAATGTCTTGAAAGGCTCAGGGACTCGGGTTAGGCTACCCGTGGCCCATTACTCCGACACTCTCTCACGCACACGCACCCTTACGAGTCACGACTCTCCTGAGTCCTCTCGCACCCACCATCTATCTACAGCTAGACGTCACACACATATGTGCTCTTCACACTCTACCCTCAGAACTTCTAAAAAAAAGACGTCGCGCACATTTTATTCTAGCTCACACGTCACACACTTATACTATTACTCTTGTGGCGAATGTTCTTTGGGCATAGTATATTGTACTCTCACGAAGAGAAGCGGTGCACGCACGCACTAGTTCTGTCACACCCACTCGTGGGTACATGTAGGAGCGCATTTTTTGAAGCTGGTACAACAAAATCACTCCACTATATATATAAGCAGGAGCCTTAGCGCTTGCTTTACTAGGGTTCCTCTCGTTCACTCTCTCATGCTCTCCAGATCTAAGCAAGACATAGGTGGCCACACTCTCTCTCAGCTCATGGCTGGTCACAAATCCGGCCGGACAACCTCGACCAGGGCAGGGGTGTAGGTGCATCGTTCACGCTGTCCTCGGTGGCGAGGGAGGAGACCAACGGCTGCCCGTGCATCCCTATCAGCGGCCGTGCCGTTCTCTCCGAGAGAGTGCCGGCTCGGGAGGGCCTCCGACCCCTTCTTCCTCCTGCGGTATTGTGGCCAAGATGCGGCCTCCCGACGCCGTCTTTGCCACATGCCGACGACCCTCAGGTATATATTCCTTTGAAACCTGCCTTGCTCTACTGCCCTAGCTCCCCACTTGGCTTCGTGTGGATCTTTTTCTACTTCCGTCCGCTGTTCCAAAGCCACATAGACTTTTACTATTATTAGAGGTAAAGCTAGTTCATACAGTCGACTTTAAGAGTTGGTTCAAACAGGGAAGAAAGTGGGAAAGTGGTAGCATGACTCTAGGACTTGGTTCTAAGAGGAAATGGGGGAAAGTAGTAGATACTGGCTACCCAACCGGTCTCTTGGTTGAAAAGGCGAAGAAAGCATGGTGGATGGCGAAGGGTGGGGGGAAGTGGACCTATCTCTTGGTTGAAAAAGGAAAGAAAGTGACGGGTGTTGGGGGACAACGCAAATGAGAATGAGCAGGTCTAGATTTCCTACGCTCACATAGGAAAATGTCGCCGAGGAGATAAAAAATGGGACAAATGCAGACATGCTGCCTGAGTGTTTGCCGCTCTCTGCAACCACATCTGCCTCACCACTTTATGCCCCTGCTGTCCCTACGCCCATATCGCTACCGTTAATGTAAAATCACATGAAGCATTAAGCAATGCCACCTGATGTCACTATAAGTAATGGTCTAGTGCCGTCGATAAATTGAAGCAATGCCACCTCCATTTTATGAAGTGCTTCTATCTTGCTTTATTTCCCATGAATTGTGTTTTTGCAGTTACACTTAAATCTCACACCGCTAACATTGCTTCATCCCAGTGGAACTGCACAAATTTGATTGCACATTTATTGACCATGTGCTACTCTCATGATAGTAATACTAATGCTATTGTTATGCATGTTAATCTAGTGGCAGTGTTGATGTGATGTGATGCTACTTACTTAAGGACACTTTCATACTGTCAATCTAGTGCCAATTGTAACACAATAGATGCTGTCGTTAATCATATGCCACTGCAAATATCTGTCACTGTTTAAATAACCGTATTTCATATTTGCGCAAACAGGGATGTCTGTCTCCATATCCTTTCGGGGTGTCTGTCTCCGTATCACTTCTATCCGCGCAATCAAAAGCACACACCTCAGTTTTAGTACAACTACGCAAAATGAGATGGCTATACCTCGCTGTCATCGTCTAACCACCCATCTTGCAGGTATTCCTACATTGGTAGTTACTAGGTAGAATGACCAACGCAATCTAAAAGAAGCTGATTCGTACGTTTTGCTTCTTGATTGTAGTGCAGGGACGAGCGAAAACATCTGCATCCTAGTCTGGAATGCACTTTCTTCGTGTTCATCCATGGATCGAGGACTAGCTGGCAAGGCTGCACGGAGGTTTTTGGGACAGGTGCACGGACAAGAGGCATTGTGGTCTGCTTATTTCTGCAAATAGCGGCGCTTAAATTTAGTGGAATGCACAAGACTTTCAGCTGATCAGTACACTACATGGTTCAGTTCAGCATTCCAGCTGAGAAGACAATTATAACTGGTTATTCTGGAATAGGAGAACCTAACCCTGAATAGTGGCAACAAGAAAAAACCAGAGTGAACTCCAGGAAATTTAAGCCTGCCGGGAGGCCCTTTGCTTAGAGAAGCCTTGCTTGTTTTTTTCCTGATTTGTAAACCTTCTTAGAACTTTGTCTTTTGCTGTGAACTAGTATATGTTTGTTATGTTCTATGAATCATTGAGATGTATAAAATTACTTAACTTATGCTTTTCAAGTTTTTTATGAAGCCGAGTTTAATGTGAGTGTTCCACATGAACGCTGGAGTAGCGTGTGAACGTTTGGAATTTACATTGTGGCCTCAGTTAACTGCATGAACCACTGTAACAAGATACATAGTTTCTTATATGTCAGACAGCAGATTGTTGATTGTTAGCTGGTCGATAGCCTAGTGCTGAAGCGAGCTGAGCCAATGTGCCGTGTTTTGCACAACTGCTTACAAGTGGGGTAGCACCAACAGTGTTTACAAGCACTTATGTATACGTCGGTGCACAGTTCTCGAATGAGTACTCTCTTTCATCAAAACACACACTGCTCGTATGATAAACTGTGACAACTTATGTCTTACCATGCCATATTCATGAAAAAACTAGTGAGGACGCATCTGTTTCGGCAACAATTACGATGGTTCTCACATGATTCACGGGCACACAAAAGTAGCAGCAGTTCCCATAGACGGATTCAAACAGAGTACTAGCCCCAGAGGGCTCGATAACAGGCAAGGTTCAGACAATTAGACACAATCCAAACTACCATTAAACACTAGTTCGGGCAACTATTTCATGCCTCAATCTAATTTGGGCTGGACACAAGACGGGCCTTGCCATGAACATCATCGAGGACGTCCGGCAGCAGCTCAATCCTGTGAACCTTCATGAAGACAACCTTGTGGCCTTGCCACTCATAAACTTGTTTGTGGAGGCATGTCATGTCATCTTCCTGCGTAAGCTTGACAAGAACACTATGCCTCACAAACTAAGGAGTAGCTTTGAACTTCTTGTGCTTCAGTACACCCTGGACAACACACCTGACAACAGTGAGGCTGGAATACAACTCTTCATTGGTATAAGCGCAAATGGCTTCCAGGATCCAACAGCCTAAAAACTCTGTTTTCCCAGTGCGTATATTCAGGTCATCCGCCTCATAGCGAGTGACATGTACAACCACACAATCCTTGTCTGCATCAGGGCTCTAATTGAAACAGAAACAAATTCTGAATTACTTTCCGGTATAAGAAACACAAGTTATTTAAACCACTATGTATAGCATGGCATCGAAGCTAATAAAATTTTGCATTATTCATCACCACATACTTAGATGAAAAACCACAATCGAGATCGGCAAAGAAGAAAATCACCTTGGGCAGCTCAGCGGGGGGGGG